>NW_021625118.1:0-14414 GCF_004785775.1 Grammomys surdaster
AGAGAGAGAGAGAGAGAGAGAGAGAGAGAGAGAGAGAGAGAGAGAGAGCAAGAGCTAAGAATAAATAAAAGAAAGAAAAAGAACAAGAAGTAGAGTGTTCGCTGGGCAGTGGTGGCACATGCCTTTAATCCCAGCACTTGGGAGGCAGAGGCAGTTGAATTTCTGAGTTCGAGGCCAGCCTGGTCTACAGAGTGAGTTCCAGGACAGCCAGGGCTATACAGAGAAACCCTGTCTCAAAAAACCAAAAAAAAAAAAAAAAGAAGGAGTGTTCATGTGTCAAAGCTGCCCCCTTGTCTGCATGTGCTAAGTCCCGAATTACATCATTTGAGCCAGATCGTTTTCCTTACTTACGAAGCTGACTCCTGTATATTAGCTTTGCATTTGGCAAGACAAAGGGAACACCAAAAATTAAAATGACGACTGGGTTTCACAGCTGTTATTTCCATATTTGACACTTTCTCAAGAAGCTAAAATTGACTCAAAGAAAATACCAAAATCAATATTTTAAAAAAAATCAAATCAAAACCAGAATAGAATTGGAACAGCAATAACAATAGAAGGAATTTAGGATGTGTGTCATCTTCTTACAGCTGACTTACTGTACAGCTGCAGAAACATCTGTCCTGTGCATTCTATTAAATTATTTTCTGTGTATGTATTTATGTGAGAGAAAGAGACAGAGAGAAAAGAGGGGGGAGAGAGAGATGGTGGGAGGGTGGAGAGAGAGAGAGAGAGAGAGAGAGAGAGAGAGAGGGTGGGGAGAGAGAAAGAGAGAGAGTGAGCCATGGTGTGTGGGGGGAATTGTGTGAAAGACAGAGAGAAAGAAAACAAACGAGTCCAGGGATTGGACTCAGGTCATCAGGCTTGGAATCAAGAGCCTTTGTCCACCCACCCATCTTGCCTGTCCCACATCTATGTTTTGAAATCAGTTTCCTTTTGTGCTTTATGTTTTTGTGGACTAAAATCAGAACCTAAAGGAACTCTGAACTCACATTTATAGATCACCAGCAGAACAGACCTACAATGAGGTAAAAACACTAATACAGCCACCACTGAATTAAGAGGGTTTGGAGTAGAGCCCTCTCAGGGTCTCACTTTCCCAAGCTGGTGTAAAGCCTCGGCAATCCTCCTGCCCTAGCCCCAGTGCTGTGATTATAGGTGTGAGCCACTGTGCCCTGCAATCACGTCACAGCCATAATTACATCTTGAAGAGAATTACATTTTATACTGATAAACACCCACATGATGGCTACCCTCCTGGACATTTCCTCCATGTTTTTATACGTTGTAGAGGATCTGGGTGAGAGAAGAGGAGAGTATGTGAGCAGGTAGCCATGTTAAATGTTTAATGTTTAAACCCTATAGCTTTAAACATTACACATTTCAAAGGCAAACCCTCTATGTTTAAAGGAATCATTTTACCTTTGCAAGAAAAAAATAGAGAACAGAAACCGATAGTGGATTTCTGAAACAGAAAGAAAATCATTTGGGTTAAAAATACTGGAAGTTCTGTCGGACTGACTTCCTTCCCTCGCAGGCTGCGGATGCTGAGTGCATGGTGAACCAGGATTCTTTCTTAGCTCTTCTCCGACCGCCACTGTACACGTCAGTGCTAAAACCCATCGTTTTAGACATCCTTTCCTAAGATCTTGTCTCAGTTTACTGTCTTGTGTGTTTGTCTTGGAATTTTTGTTTTGTTTTGTTTTGTTTTTTAAGCACTAGGAATAAAGCCATGGCCTTCCTCGTGCTAGGCAAGTGCTCTGGCCCTAAACTAGTCTTAAGCTTTTTTTGAACCAGGGGCAAATTATTTAGGTCTGGCTAACCTAAAATGGCTACTGAGGACTGTGATTACAGGCATGCTCCACTACACCTAGCTTTGAATCTCTGAGTTTCCCTGTCTGTGTAGATTACTTACCTTATTGGACTGTTTGCATCATCAGGATCCTTAGACCAACTGTCCTGAGTCTGGAACTATCACTATTATTGTTGAACCTGAACTGCACTCTACGCACTCTCTGTCTTCAAACTGTGGGTGTCCCCATCTTTTCCAGTAAGCTTTGTGATTGGTTTGTTGTTGTTGGTGGTGGTGGTAGTTAAAAAATAGACATGTCTTCTGGATGGGGTGGATGGAATACAAAGACAAGCCAAAAACTCTGTACTGGCTCCTGCTCTGTGGTTCTCTGTGTTCCAGGTCTATTTCCAGTTCCAGGCAGCCGTTGCTCTGGGACCCCATTTATCTGGGAGATCTGAGGAAAGTTGTGGGGTTTCATTTCTGCTTCTTGTTAGTTTGCTACTTGGGAGTCACAACCCCCAAGTTCCTTACTCATCACCCCACAAACCAGAGGTCCTCAGACTATCCTCTTCATCCAAAGCAACTAAGAGGCACTAAGAGAAGCAGCAAAAAGAACAACAAATAAGAGAGACAACTGGAAGACTGTGGGTTAGCTCAAGACTTGCATGAAGATGTGTGTGGGGGAAGAAGAAGTAAGCTCAGGATGGACCCCCTGGTGGCATGCCTTTCTAAGCCTGGTGACACAGTCCTGTGGAGCTTCAGTGGGTTTAGTGGGTTCAGTGGAGGGACCCTTCTTCAGAGGACATTCAGGGAGCTGCAAGTACAGAGTGATACTTTACAGACACAAGCACCTTGTCCAGAGCAGGAAGAAAGCAATCAGCTTATAAAACCTCCAACTCATTTCTGCCTCCTCCCCCACCAGGAATTCAGGACTGCAGGCCACAGTTAGATCAAAGACTCCTCATCCCATGTCAGAATTGTAAATTCTTCTTGTGTCTTAAGTAGGTTTCTTTTGCTGTGATAAAACATCATGATCAAAGGCAGCTGGGGGAGGAAGGGGTTTATTTGGCTTCCATATCCATTTAATAACCATCACTGAGGGAAGTCAGGGCAGGAACTAAAGGCAGGAACCTGGTAGCAGGAACCGAAGCAGAGGTCAGGGAGTAGTGCCCACAGGGAGCTGCCCTCCCCCCATCAGTCATCAATACGCCCCACAGGCTTGTATATGGGCCACCTGCTGGAAGCCTTTTCTCCATTGGGGTTTCCTCTTCCCAGATGAGTGGATCTTGGGCCGAGTCAACCAAAAGTAGCAGGACATAATGTTACTGACCTTTTGGTTACGAGGGGGCATGACATTGATATAAGCAATATTTATGGGAACACTACTTATAATTTATGGGATTTATTTTAGATTTCTTTGGTTTGATATATACTTTGTTTAAAAATTTTGTGTGTGTGTGCACATACACTGGGCACATGTGAAGTTCAGGGGACAGCTTGAAGATGTCTGATCTCTCCTTTGATCGTGTGGGGGCAGGGATGGAGCCCGAACCGTCAGGCTTGGCAGCAGGCATCTTTACCCATTGAGCCATCTCACCAGTCCCTCGTTTGATAGACATTCTAGGTACTCATGCTGCATATCCCTTTACTTATTTCAAATTCCCATTAAAGGGGGAAATTTCTAGGTAATTATCTTCCTAATGTTTATCATTTCATTTTAGTTTAAGCCAAACTTCCCAAAGAAGCTTCTTTGCCTTGCCACTAAAATTAAAGATAATTAAAAATATATATATCAGAATCCCAACAGTATGTTTGCTGTGGTTTGGGAAATGAGCAGCTATTCTTCCCATTTTCAGAATCCCCTCCCCCACCCCCATTTATGACAGGGTCCCATGAAGCCTGACTGGCCTCAAACTCATCCTGTATCCCAGGCAAACATGGACTTCAGTATGTAGCTAAGAGCTGTCCTGAATTAGTGGTCCTCCTGTCTCTACCTCCCTCCCTCACCCCCATGACCAGTTTTTCTCACATTTCCCATCGTCTTTTTTTCCTCTCAGCTGTGGTGACAATTTGAACTCTGCTGCAGACAACAGAACCCACTTAGGCAATTGGGGTGATGGGTTATTCATTATCAGGCTATGGCCACTTTACAAACTCACTGGATAAACTAAAAGAATCTAGAGCCAAGGTCAAGTTTCCTGAGGTCAAGAATGGCAATACCCCGGTGAAGCAGAAACGCTGACACCAAGCAGCAGAATCAAAAGCTGCTGACCAAGACCTGGTAATGTAGTGAGGTCGGTGGTTTCTGTTCATGCTTTGAGAGAGCTGACTTCATGAAGACATGGTTGGAGAAGATAAGCCAGCAAGGAGATAGCGGAAGGAGCAGAAAGTTAGAGGCCATGGAGAGTGTCTCAGGAGAAAGCAATGGAAAAGAGGATCTCAGAAATGTCTGTCAGGCTGGGGAGATGGCTCAGACAGCTTGCTGTAAAGCATGACGGCCTGAATTTGGATTCTTAGCACCCAAGGAAAAGCTGAGTATGGTGGCATAAGTCTGCCACTGCAGCACTCGAGGGCAGAGATACTCAGATCGCAGGGCTCACTGGGCAGCCAGTCTGGTTGAAACAACAAGTTCCAGGCTTAGTAAGATCCTGTCTTGAAAATTAAGGTGGAGACTAATATATGAAGACGATGATCTGTGGCTTCCACACACCCTTGTATGATCTAATACATCTATATGCTTCCCTTCCCTACATACACCACACACACACACACACACGCACGCACACACACATGCACACACACACGCACGCACATACAAATAACTAATAAATACGTTTATTAGTCATTGAGGGTGTGGTTAATAATTGCAGGGAGAGGAATGGACAGTGGGTGGAGAAGCCGGAGGTAAGGAAGTAAGAACAGCATCCAAGCATCCAGTATCTTTCCAAAAGCTGCTGTAAAACAGGAAGCGGATAATAGTTAAAGGATGGTATAGGAGGGGCAAGGCAATGTTCTCAACTAGGAAACGGAAGCCACTAGGAGTTCATGTTTTGATGCTCTCATGACTAATTCAGTTGGGAGGAAGTAACTGAGGACACACTGTAGAACAATGCATGAAGAGTACAGTGTAGTTCCTGAAGAGGTGGGAGATGATGGAACCTGTAATTCCAGAAGTAAAGAGTAATGGGATTAGAGACTTGAAATATCTGCGTGAAGGACCAGGAAGGAAGTAGTATGGGTATCAGAAGAGGATCAGTGATGCAGAAAACCCGGAATTACACATGAAATATTGCAGGGCTAGCAAAAAGGCTCAGTGGGTGAGCTGGCTGGCTTTCATCATCCTGAAATAAACCTAGGCGTATTTGGAAAGAGGAACTCACAATTGAGAAAATGCCTCTGAGAGCACAGCTCAGTGTAGGTGGTACTGTCCCTGGGCAGATGGTGCTGGGTTGGTTCAGAAAGCAGTCTGAGCAAGCCATGAGGAATGAGCCGGTAAGCAGAGTCCCTTCATGACCTCAGCTTCAGTTCCTGCCTCTGGGTTTTGCCTTGAGTTCCTTCTCTGGCTTCTGTCAGTGATTGTGCCCTGAGCAGGAATAAACCCTTTCCTTCCTGGGTTGCTTTTGGTTGTAGTGTTGTATCACCTTAGAAACCCTAAGACAGCAGACATAGGTCCTTGTCACCATGCATGTTAGCCTGAGTTCAATCACTATTGTTTGTCATTGTGTAACAAAGCTTTTCCTGGTAAGATATAACACACATATCTGCTCATCTGAGAGGGAACCCAGGACAAACCAAAGTATGGATACCACCAAAGTCCAGCTTCATGAACTAATGAGTTTTATTGAGATTGCTTATAAGGCTGTGGGTGAGGGATTGCTTATAGGTGCAGAAATGACTCTGACAGAAAAGACAGCTGCATCACCAAAGCCCTCTCCAGCATGGGTGACAGCTTTGCTCATAGAAGAGAAGTCTTCTTTTCAGCAGGAATGTTTAGCCTTTGTTGTTACACTGGCAGGGAGGGACCTAGTGAATCTGGTCAGTTTCAGGGACTTCCCTGCAGGATAGATTGTTTCTCACAGACTTATACATGTTGGAGGTAGAGAACCAGCTGTTTCAAAGTGTCCTCTGATCACCACACACATGCTGTGGCACAACCCCTCACTCAATAAATAAAGTAATTTAAAACATTTAATGAAGTTTTACAAAGATTTATTATGCAGATCCTAAAGAGCTGGGATAGCTGAGTTGAGGTGGGTTGGGTTGTATGATCCAGTAAACCACCAGGCAGAAATAAAGATATTCCAAAGAGACAATTTCTTCTCTTGATCTATCAGACTATTGAGACAATAGATTCCAAGAAAGGGGAATTTCTCTAAGCATCTCATACTGTTTAACTGGTCTCTAGAAAAGATATTTCACAGTTCTAAAATCTTGTCAGACCATCTTGTAAAGTGAGACTGAAGCCCAGACAATGGTCGGCCATTCGGAAGATTAACTTGGTAGGGAGTGGGGGTGGGGTGGGGATGGGGAAACTGGTTTTCTCTGTCTATCGTCCCAAGGTGGTTGCATTGAATAATTCTCCTTGCTTTTTACTGTAGTTGGCTATTTTAATTGGCTTCTTGTGGACCTGTTGCCAAACTTCACTTCTTGGATACAGACTCTGACTCCAAATTTGATAACAACCCTACTACACATGACTGAGGTGGACAAACCTTACAGAAAAGCTAAGATAACTTTGGGTTTCCACAGTAAATGCGATCTAAACTGAACCCTAAAACAAAAGGAATTTATCGGCTTGTAAGAGAAAGTCCAAAGGTGCGTAGGTTTCAGGCACAGACTAAACAGTCTGCTTATGACGGCTCTACTTGACCCCTTCGGATGCTAACGCTACTCTTATCTTTCCCTTTTCTCGAAAGGCTAGACAATAGCTGATAACAGTAACCAAGGTTGTTCACTCAAGGGGGTGGGAGGAGTAGAAGCCTGGGAAGGAAGGAAAATACCTTCTGCTCCCTTCCTTCCAATCCAATCTCCTACCGTTTTAACCTACTGGCAGGATCTTTAAAAAGTCCAAGGAAGCCTAGAAGCAGCAACCCCATGCAGACCAGGTGAAGGATTAGTGCCAAGTGAGTCTGACAGCAGAAGGAAGATGTCTCAGCAGGTTCAGGAGACATTGGGCAGCCAGATGGAGTAGCCCTCCTCGGGAGTGGCCTTAGATCAAGTTGAGAGCATCCAAATATCTTAATGAATCCCAATCTGAGGGAGTTTCTGGGGTTGAAGTACCAAGTTAGGATTTGGAGTTGGTTTTGGGAAGCTGGGAGTAGAGATGTGGGGGTGGGGTGGGGGGAATGTTAGAGTATCCAGGTAGCCGTTGTATTCTGTGACTAATACTTGTATGGAAAGAAGGGTATGTGTTAGCTGGGGAGGGGTAGGGGGCTGGGCTATGGCTGCTATTGTTTCTGTATGTTAGCACTCTTTCCTTCCTACTGTCCTTCAATAGGGATTCTATAGTAGCAGGACACTGGTTTGACTGGTTCAAGGCCACAAGCTCTCCCTTTGCCTTAAGGCAGCCATGTCTTCGTCCTCATTGATGATGTGGATCTGTGGCTTGCCTCTCTACCATATGCACCGAGGGTGGATGAAATGGCTAGCGGTTAGTTTTGTCTGCTTTCAGCCTTCCTGTGGGAAACTCTCTAAGCTTCTGGTGGTTCTAAAAAAAAAAAAAAAAAGCTCAAATGACAGCCAGCTATATTTTGTCTTTTAAAAAGACCATGTGACCTAAGGTAGGCCAATCAGATACTCTTTTCTGGAATTTGAATTGGGGGCAGACACAGCCAGGCTAGAGAGAAGCTGGAGTTGACTTGGCTAGTAGCAGTATCCTGGAGAACCACTCTGGGGAAGAGCAGGTGTTCTCAGCCAGACTCTCCAGCACTGTCTGGCCAGCAACTCTCTGTATTCTATGAACTGCCCACTGTTCGTTCTATAAACCTTGCTTCGTTGAAAGGAAAATTTTCTGTCCCTAAGAACCAAAAGCCTCTAAGAGAGAGTCTGCGATTTAAAGGCTTAGTCCTAAAATGTTTCAAAGCTAAGTTGGTCTGAAGCTTACTACTTAGTGCTTAGTACTAAAATGCTTCAGACTTAAGTCGGGTCTTCCTTCCTAGCAGCATCTGGGATGAAGATATTATAAATTCCCAACATTATTAGAGTTCAAGGACAGTGCTCATTGCCCAATACCCACGTGCACAACATGCACACACACCCTTTGAAATCAGTGAGCTTACTTATATCGTGACTTCCAAGTATCTTAGGAAGGTTCTGTTTTCATTTAACCAATGTTGTAAAAATAATACACAGAGGATTTTTCAGGGCAATAGTATTCTTCTGTCTGATTGGCATATTTCCTTATATTTATCATGATTACATATACTTTACTTTTATTTTCCCAGACAGTGGCTTGATAGAAAACTTGTGCTGTCCTGGAACTCAGTATGGGGCCCAGGCTGGCCTCAGGCTCCTGAGTACTGAGCGTTTTTCCATGCACTTTACTGTTAGCTTGGGAATACTTAGCTAGAGAACATAGTCTGACCATTCACAGAGCCGTATAAAGCCAGTCCTAAACACTGTGTTTACAAATCATTTATTGTTTCATACATTTGTTTTTTCAGCAAAAATGCATAGTTTATCATTTTCAGATTTTCTTTTCATATTCAAGACAGGAGAAAACAAATGTCTCAGAAAAGGAAGGTCATAGCAAACTGTACAACAGAAATGAAAGGCAATTTGTTCAGTCACATGCACAGAATTGGCCCAAGTGATGTCTGCTTCTATAGATGATTTTGCTTCATTTTTCTGGAAATTTGGAATTATGATGAAGTAAGGCTCTTCCGTCCAAATACACCATAGACTTGAAGCCACATTACAGTCCAGGCTGGACATTTTCACATCCTGAGAATGAATGCCTCTCTAGCTAAGTCAGCTCTTAGGGTGAGGACTGGAGTCAGGGTGGCCTAAGAAGAATTAATTTGCAAGCAGTGGAAAAAAATCCATGTGCTAAGGCCTTTATGCCTGCATTACTCTTTATCCCAATCTTTCTGTACTATCACCATTTAATGAGCTTTAAAAATTATACATGAAATCTTTCCATTTGATGTGTCAAAGTCCCCCTCTGCCTCTGCCCCAAGCATGGGAAGACAGACAGCCCCTCAAGCAATACCCTCTTAAGGCATATGGCTGAATGCCTAAGCACACAGGGAATCCTTTTAGGAATCTGTTGTCTTCAAGGCTGGATTTGTGGAAAGTAAAGGCTTCAAAGGTGGTTGGAATGGCTTGGGAAGAGCTGAAATGAAGATTCAAATTCAGAGCTACCACAGGCCTAAGCAAAAGGAAAAACCACTATGGAAGCCTCCCCACAGCCCCCAAAGGAAAGCTTTCCTGTCTAGGTAACGATACACGGGGCTTATGGTTTCCTTGTGGAAGAGACAGGAGCCCGGGCTGAGCATCCTGCTGTCTCTATGGTTTGCTACCGTGACACTTCATCCATGGGAAATGTGCCTCGGGTCCTCATTGCCCGGATATTCAGTGGCTTGGTTAGAATAACTTTCCTCATGGCCCCAGAAAAGTAAGTCAACTTGACAGAGACAGAGCTTTCCCAAGAGAGGGAACTTAGTGAAAGTTTCTAAGCAGAATATTATAAAACACTTTTTAAGTTTAGCTTTGTTACACACCTAGAATCTATCTGATGCCTTTTTTTTTCCTTAAAAAAAAAGTTAGCCTTTTTTAAACTACACAATATTTACAGTTTGAAAGACCCAAGAGGCCTTTTATCATTTGGGTAAGAGCTCAGAGTGATTAAGTGCCCAGACAAAGATGAGGCTTTTGAAAAAAAGCCCTGGTTCTCATCCATGTGCTAAGGCCTGTTTTTAACAAACAAATTGCTATTACAAACCCTTGAAATATAAAGTTAAAATATGACTTTAAAAATTTTCCAATGCATGTTTTTTGCATCCAGCAAGTTAAAAAAGACTATACTTTCTAAATAGAGATGGAACCAAAAGAAGAAGAGAAGGAAGTGTTTCCCTGTACTTCACCCAGAAGCAGGGTTCATTGACTTGGTGTCCTGCCTATCTAGGCATGGTGGTGAACCATGAGAAGCAGGATCTTCACCACACAGCTAAATAACCATCTGAAGACTCCTCCTGACTCTGTCATCAGTGTGCGTGCTTGTTGCATATTCTGGGTGGAACTGTAAGGCATGGGGAAGGTGGCCTGCCACTTTTACACATTCAAGAATGGATTTGCACACTCAAGATATTTCCTTGAGAAATGTCATGTTCAGAAAAAAAAAGCATTAAAGCTTTTGTGTTACATACAGAAGCATAGCAAGGGGTGGGAACAGGTACTTCTACAAGCTTAAAGAAGGGGCTGCTGTCCTTCTGCACCAAATAGTAACTGTGTCGTCTTGTTGCATACAGGTGTGTGTCACACCCTGCCACTATCACTAGCTACATGAGCACTGGGGTCTGACCTATAACTAAACTAGCCTGTTCTGCAGCTTGCTCACAGACTGTATAAGATGCTACCACAAAACAAAGAAGAAGAAAAAAGCCTACAAATTGGTATGAAATTCACAAACTAGAAATGCAATGCATTTGTCTTCTGGGGAATGACAATGACAACAGGAATTTATGTTAGCTTTTTTGATTGCTAAGGACTGATAATCTTGTAATTAAGAAAAAATTATTGACAATACCAAAGACCTCAACACTTCAGTAGGAAGGCTCGTGGCCCCTCATAAAGGAATAATAGCCTACAATGATCATTTCAGCCACCCAGTGCTTCCTTTCATAGGTGTCTAGGCTCGTTCACCTTCATCTAGCAGTACATGTCAACAAATGCTGGCAATCATTCAAGAAAATGACTTAAAATGTGATTCACAATTAGCCTCTAATGCCTTTTTGACCTATGCCCTAATTTTATGGAAACAAATTAAGCCAGGGGATAAAGGTACTACTCAAAATATCCCTGCGGTCAAAAGCTACAAGATGTTGTTAAGATGCCAAACAGAATCCCTTGCCACCTGTTTGAGCACGAAAGCCCTCAGAGTCCGAAAGCTTTTCTAGGGACAGAACTGAAAACCAGGTAACACTGTTCAGAGTTGAGCAGCTGTCCATGCTGGCTGCCTGAATCCAATCCTTCCTCTCTCTCCTTACAACAAAAGGATCTTAGAAGAGGGAAGGAAAAGGCCAGCATCTATGCTCAAACCTGCATGGGATGTTGCTTTGACTTCACTATACTCTCTGTTTTAGGCACTTTGAATGAACCACTCTTCAAAATGGTGTGGACGCTATAAACCTTCCAGCAGTTCATTGTTATACCTGAATTGTAAATTAAATTTTTTTAAAAATGTTTTAAGCTAAGGAACAAAGAAAAAAGTAAAAGACTGCAGATAAATTACTGTCACACTGATCTTATACCACTAGGAGAAAAGACCAAACTTCTGACTCTGCTGTAAGATACAAAGGTAATTATACGGATGGATACACGGATCCTTGCCTAGTGTCTTACGCATAGTAGCTGTTCAGTAATGCTAGGGAGACCACATTGAAGACTAGATGGACATCAGTCAAAGGAGCCTAACAGTCAGTCAGTCAGCAAACGGCAAACTTAATGGATGGAGAACAAGATGACAGAAATCATTTCAGTGGCTGGTAACATTTTAAGATTTTATAATCTAATTTTAAAGGCACCCGTCTTTTATTTTGTTCTATTTCAAAACTGAATAGATATATTCAATTAAAGGACATATTATCCATGATCACACATAATATATCCAATCAGTATCTGTATGCTTGACCATGTAACCTAGTCCTGAAGACTGACAAACAACGGAGCACATAGCTATCCCTGCCTTCTAATATCAGTTTGAAAACTGAATTCTGTCACCTTCAGCCAATGGTAAAACCCTTAAAAAGTAACTTCAACCACACCTGTCGACTACAGCTGCATGCAGATTTACTAGCTGGGAGAGCTGAAGATTTAAAATCATGGCTTATTGCTGTCAGTCCCTCAGATCCATCACCAAATCAGAAAAAACTTACCAATTTGACATTCCTAGCAATGGTTCCCATATATAAAGTTGCCTGGCAGATTAGGCTAAGTGGTTTCTGACTGTGAGCACTTACAGTGGGGTTTATGAATGGAAGCAGCCTAAGGCCACTCTGGACAGTTATGTAGCCCCATACTTTCTCCCTAGGCTATTTATGGAACGTGTATGGCCAGTGGAAAAAGATCATGTTTATTTTTACAAGCTGGTCATGACATGAAGGAGTCTGTACTTCCTCTCTCTGGGAAGGTCATCTTTTTCACCTGAGTAGCAAGCTGGGGAGGAAGAAAGGGTCTCCCTGTAGCCAACTAAACCTGAGCCTTGCCAGCCAGCCCCTAGAAGCAACCCATGGAGCAATAGCCACAGACATCAGTCATTTCTCAGGTATCCTTCCAAGGGGCTGCTCCTGGAAATGCCACCTAAGTTATGACTACAAATGAAAAGAAAATTGGACTTTATAATATGCTTCCAATTTTTTACTGCCAAATAAGATTGTATGAAGATAGTGGAGTGAATTCTTATTTATAATTTGTCATATATTTTGAACTGTTAAATGCAATCAAATCTAATGCATGTGGTGAAATGGTGAACATGGAAAAGTATTTTTTAAGAGTTTTATTCTGATGGCTACATTACTCCTGAAATGTGTAATAAGCCCGGTTAGCTCTGCACAAATAGACTGAGTAAATATTTGCTCCAAAACAGCATTATCTGCCTTAACAGAAATAATATAGTTCAGCCAGTAACATGTAGTTAAACCATCCCTGACCTTAAATGGTGTATGTGGTATATCTGTGAACAGAAAGGGACGCTTTCAATTCTTTTCAATTAGAATGTCCTATTGCTAATGCTAGTGGCACAGAGAGAGGGAAGGAAATGTCAGGAGGAGAGGGGAGGTGAATCCTCCTTTTTCCTGGAGCACATTCGTAGGGAGATCTCGCCTGGGAAAGCGGGTCATCTCACTGGCTCATGCATCATAATCACTTGAAAATGATACGGGTATGATTTTATCCTCAAGTGGCCTTTGCTTAAAGACAAAGACACACAGCTAGAGAGGACCCAGAAGATCTCCAACAAAACCCTAAAATGACAAATTCTGGGTTTTAGTTCCTCTTCTCACATTCATAGATTCTTTCAGATCTCTCTCTCTCTCTCTTGAGAGTTCCTTCCAAAGGGGGTGTCCCAATTCAACAACAACAGCAAAAATCCTACAAAATATTCCTTAACCTGTTTCCTTAGTTTGTGAATGGACACTCTTTGAGACTCTACAGGAAGTGACAGTGACATGCAAGTGAGTGTATGTGGATACATCCTGATTTCCACAGTTAACCATGAACATAAGTGCTGAGTTAAGTTTTGCTGAGGAACAGTATCGGTGGTAAGCACACATTATCAACTTCTGTACCGAAAACGAAATCTCCTTGCATTTTGCAAAGGATGAGGCATTGACATTCATCAGGGGTCATGCAAATGCAAAGTATATTTTTAAATCCCATTAAGAAGTCCTAAATTCAATACATACATATATTCTCTCTCTCTCTCTCTCTCTCTCTCTCTCTCTCTCTCACACACACACACACACACACACACATTTAACTTCTGTGTGCAAGTGAACACACTCAGGGCATTGGTTCCTCCAGGGAATTGTGCCAAGATTCTCTATTTACAAATACAGTAGCAATTAAAAGCATAAACAAAACACCAATCTTTTCAGGAGCACCATCCTACCAGTACTGAGGTAAGTGTTCATATACCCTATGTGCTTGCCTTAAATTAGACCACTAAGCCAAGGCTCCCCATTCATCAATGTGGTTAGTGCCTCTTGGTAAGCGAAGGGCTTACCAAGAAGTGTGGTGAATATCAAATGCACTATTGTTAAAGAGTTGCCATTTTAATGACAGATTAACATTTACAAGAAATGTCTAACAACACTGGCCAATAGGGTTATTAGGAAGAATCTTGGGGCATGTTTCCTAACCCCTCAAGGATTTAGGGTGACTACCAATCATTTCCACAGCCTGGATTCAAATGAGACTTTGATGTTTAACTGGGCAATTGTAGTCTTAACTCAAAATTTTCAGTAATAAATAACAAGATCCTGACCTTCACAATAGAACTTCCTCACCTGATCCTGATTGCCTTTTAAATTTTAAGCAGGGATACAAGTGTCGCAGTCCTAACCTCCTACCCATCGTGGCTGCAGTAGGAACCTCAGCCACATTAAAGGGCCGACGACTCTTGCAGAAGCCAAATACTCTGTACACCTTTAAGCTATTTCTGGCCCCACTACAAACCTAAACCCACCCCATCTTCCCTCCCTTCTATTCAACCATGATTTGCAGCAAAGTAGGAAAAGAATATGCTATTCTCCCAGTACAAGAAGCTGTGTTTGAGGACCAGTCATTTGGGCATTGCTTCAAAAGGCACATTTATTTTAGTGGCAACTTAAATAAGTAGAGAGTAAAGAATCAGATAAGAGAGAGAGAGAGAGAGAGAGAGAGAGAGAGAGAGAGAGAGAGAGAG
>NW_021625119.1:0-1123 GCF_004785775.1 Grammomys surdaster
ACCCCCGAGCTGGAGCTGGAGCCGGCCCTCCTGTGGGCGGATGAGTCCTGCCGGCGGCCGACGTCGACTTGGGCCCTGGAATGGCCTTCGCTGTCACTGGACTGGCCGGGGCTGTCCTCCCGGCGTCTGTCCCTCCTGGAGTCGGCCTGCCTGGAGCCGTCGGGGGAGAGTCCTCTTCCTCCTGAGCCTGCCCCTGGGCTGCCCCGGGAAGAGTCAGCATGGCGTCTGGACCCGGATCTGCGGGCGCTGTCTGGAGACTGTTCGGGGCGGGGTGAGTGGCTGCTTGCTGGAGGGCCCCTGTGGCCCACCTGAGGATGGGAGGACTCGAACTCACTCTGGGAGCCTACCTGGCCGCGCCTTGACCCGGAGCGCCCAGAGCGGTCTGCTGCTGGCTCGTGGCGGTCTTGGTGGACCCTCCCGGCGCTGTGTCCTGAGGGTCCACGGGAGGAGGGCACGCGGCTTCTGGACTGGGGCTGCTCAGAGCTGTCCCGGGCAGGCTCCCTGTGGGGCCGCTGGCCCTCTCTGACACCGCCATCGGACCTTGCTTGTGAGGACCCAGCCTGGACTCCGGAGGAGCTGCGCCCTTGCTGGGAGTCCCTGAACCTGGCGCTGTCACTTTCCTGTTCCTGGTGGTGAGCTCCCCGGCGTCCTCTCCCACTGGACTGCTGCTGGTGCCCGTGGCCCCCCGTGGCCGGACTCGGGCTGTTCGTGCTCTTGCTGGCGCTGGCCCTGGTGCTGGCGCTGTTGCTGGCGCTCCTGCTGGGAGTCGGACTGGTCCTCGTAGTAGTACACCTGGTAGAGTCCCGAGCCTTGCTGGCCCCGGGAGTGTCGCTGCTCTTGCCTCTGGTGGCCACCAGACCCACCGTGGGCTCCCACTGCCTGGCCTTCTGAGAAGTCGCTGTCGCTGTCCTGACTCTCGCTGGACCCCCCGGCGCCTGCGCCTGTCAGCGGCCTGGCCTTGTGCGTGGCCGGCCCCGGAGTGCCTGGGGCTGTCTGCTGACTGGCCGTGATGAGAGCTGCCCTGAGCGTCCCTGGGTCGGGACCCTACCTCAGAGCCTGCTCGACCCTGGGCAGATGCCTGGCCTTGACGGGCCCCCGAGCGACTGGAGCTGTCAGAGGCCTG
>NW_021625120.1:0-4288 GCF_004785775.1 Grammomys surdaster
CAGAATTTGATTTTTAAATAAAAATGTTGTCAGGATTGCTTTTTAAATAAAGATATTGACAGAATTGATTATTAAATAAAGATATTGACAGAATTGGTTATTAAATAAAGATGTTGTCAGAATTGGTTTTTAAATAAAGATATTGACAGAATTGGTTATCAAATAAATATATTTACAGAATTGGTTATTAAATAAAGTTATTTACAGATTTGTTTGTTAAAAAATATATAGACAGAATTGGTTATTGCAGAACTTATTATTAAATAAAGATATTGACAGAATTGGTTATTGAATAAAGATATTGTCAGAATTGGTTTTTAAATAAAGACATTGACAGAATTCTTTATTACAAAATTGATTATTAGATAAAGATATTGACAGAATTGGTTATTACATAATTGCTTTTTAAATAAAGATATTGACAGAATTGGTTATTAAATAAAGATATTGAGAGACAGAATTGTTTATTAAATAAAGACATGGACAGAATTGGTTTTTAATTAAAGCTATTGACAGAATTGGTTTTTAAATAAAGGTATTGACAGAATTGTTTATTAAATAAGTTATTGACAGAATTCGTTGTTAAATAAAGATATTTACAGAATTATTTATTACAGAACTTATTATTAAATAAAAATATTGACAGAATTGGTTATTAAATAAAGATACTGTCAGAATTGGTTTTTAAAAAAGATTTTGACATAATTGGTTATTACAAAATTGATTATTATATAAAGATAATGACATAATTGGTTATTAAATAAAGATATTGACAGAACTGGTTATTAAATAAAGATATTGGCAGAATTATTTATTAAAAAGGTATTGACAGAATTGGGTGTGAAATAAAGATATTGACAGACAGAATTGTTTATTATATACAGATATTGACAGAACTGGTTATTAAATAAAGATATTGACAGAATTGGTTTTTAAATAAAGATATTGACAGAAACTGTTTTTAAATAAAGATATTGACAGAACTGGTTATTAAATAAAGATACTGACAGAATTGGTTTTTAAATAAAGATATTGACAGAATAGGTTATTACATAATTGATTATTAAATAATGATATTGACAGAATTGGTTATTAAATAATATGACTTAAGGGCAGTGAAGGGGTGGACTTCTGGAGATGCTCAGTGCTCATGAAAGGACGGCTTGCTGGTGGACAGAGAAATGCATTTCTCACAGGACCATGGCACACATCATCTTGTAAACAGAGAGGCCCTTCTACCCTAGACAATGTACCAGGAAGTGGATATATTTGCCAACCACAAGCAGAGAGTAGGAGATGTGTCCACAAATACACATGTAGTTAGGTAGGTAAGTAGGTAGATATGTATTTACTTAAGAAGTTAGGTAGATAGATAGATAGATAGATAGATAGATAGATAGATAGATACATACATACATACATACATACATACATACATACATACATAGATACGTAGATACATAGATACATAGGTACATAGATAGATGAATAGATTAATAGGTAGATAGATGATAGATAGATAGATAGATAGATAGATAGATAGATAGATAGACAGATATGTGGCTAGCCATCCAGTTATCATCCTGTGGTAGTGAGCATTGGAGAGAAAGTTTGAAGACACCTTGAGAATTTCTAATGGGCACACTCTAAGTTTCTTGGTGTGAATCAGTATCAGAGGAGTTGGTGGGGGCAAAGGTTGTACTGCGGGTATCTTGGTGGTACAAGTGAGAAATGCTCATTGTGCTTTTTGTCTAGGTGTCTGTCATCTTTGGTCCACTTGAATCCTTTCTGTGAGCTCTGTGTTTCATGTGTGCCTAGCACATGATAGGCAGGTTTGTGTGTACTAGGAAAGGGATAGAAGGATCCATAGTGAAAGTGACTGGGGTACTTTGGAGGAATGTAGGTTATTAAAGCATCCCCTGGGTGCTGTGTGGTGGTTGGTGAAGGACTGGGGTATGGTGGAGGTAGGGTGTAGGGTTATAGAGAGGGGAGAGATTGTGAAGGAGCTGGCATTAGCTCATAATGGTTGCATGGTTTCCTGGTCCCCTGGAGATGCTGACTTAGTAGATGCTTAGAATTGTGAGCCAAAGGGCAGGGCCTGGTTGTCAAGGGGGCAGGTAGGGATGGAATATTCATTCCTTCTTTGGATATGTCCTTGTCCTCAGTTCAGGGTGCTAGGTGGCTTGCAGGAGATATTGTGAAGTGGGCGGCCAGCCCCTGTGGACCTCTGAGGTGGTCAGATAGCTGGATAACTTTGTGGGGCAACACCCACCAGAACTCATACTGAAGGGTACATGAGATACCATCCTGTATCCCCTGGTAAGTATACCTAAGTTTTGAGGGTGTGTAGTGGGCTTATTTTCACTTCCCACCATACTCCAGGCTCATACCAGAAAAGCTGAAGGCCTCAAGGGTACAAAGAACAGTCCACCTATTGCCCTAGGTCCTCTTTATAGCCTTCTGCAGCTAGATCTAAAACCAGTGATGGGCCTAATGCCCCATTTTTCCTTTAGACTTCACTTGTAGACCAAGCTGTCCTTCAAATCACAGATTTATGCCTGTGTGTTGTTTTAACGTTCCTTGCTATCACTTGACTTGTTATAGTAAATTATCCACTTGTGTGCACTCATCCATTAAAAGTGTCAGTTCTCCAGGGTGGTGGTGGCACACACCTTTAATCCCAGCACTTGGGAGGCAGAGACAGGCAGATTTCTGAATTCTAGGCCAGCATGGTCGACAGACTGAGTTCTAGGATGGCCAGGTCTATACAGAGAAACCCTGTCTCGAAAAACCAAAAAAAAAAAAAAATGTAAAATGGTTTCCCAACTTAGAAAAGGACAAGTGAGTCATAGGCAGAGTCATAGTGACCTGTCCTCTGAACCTTCACCCAGCCCGGTTCTGAAAGATATCTGTATTCCCCCTAAACACTCACTCTCCAGTGTCATCCCATTCCCCACATTCTGCCTTTCTGTGTTTACAACACCTGTGTGAATAAATTACGATTTGAGAAAAAATAAATAAAGTATGTATAAAAAAGAAAGAAGGAAATGCATGCCAAAGTAGCAGGTTTCATGAAGCATCATTATATTTGGGGGTTAGCCATTATCAGTATAATAACAGAAATTTTAAATATGATTATAACTGTAGCAATGTTACCAGTAGATGTCTGATAGATGTGTCTTTTGATATGTCTTTGTAGACTTAATGTTGGCAGAATTATAATTGTTTAAAAAATAGTGTGAAAATTTAAAAAAATAAAAGAAAATGTTAGTTCCTGTACAACCTCAGCCACAAAGAGCTGTAAATCACTGTGTTGGTCAGTGAACTGAATATAGTTCATTGTTAAGAGCAGTCAGTACTCTTACATATAGCTATCTGTAGAGCTTCTTGGAGGTGTTCTTATTTGTGATAAGAATCATGAGCTATTTTATAAAGATATTTTGCAATAAGTTATTAGCAAGTCCAGACTGAAAAATCTATAATTCACTGAAATCTTGACTATTATTCTGGCATCAAATTAGTTTTACCTTGATTAAGAATCACTTATCTGTCACACATGTTACAGGAACTAAGCTAAAGGCTTACAGGGGAGAATCCTTGTGAAATTCACCATGAACTTGATGACACTTGAGAAGAAGCCAAAATTGTAAATGCCTCTTCCAACTGACTCAAAAAATATCCTTCTATCATTTAGTTATCAGGATTATAGCCTTGGGAAGATGAAGCGTTTATGTGTCAATAGTACAGGGCTTAGAAACCACCTTTTCATCAGAAACTTCAGCTCAAAAGGCTTCTAAGACTGTGTCATATGATATCTGTAAACTTGTGCAGCAGGTTCCTTTATATGTGGATGAGAAGAGTGCTTCAAACTGTTAAATAGCACCTTGACAGATGTCCTCTAGTGGTGCCCCAAACGTGATTGTTTTTGTTTACTCTGAACATTGTGTTACAGCTTTGCTTGTGTTAACGTCCCTGATTTTTCTTTTGAAGTTTTGTAAAATATTCTGATGGCTGAAGGAGTGAAATTCCATGGTCCCTGGGATACAATGTTACCAGCTTCTATTGTATTGCATGATATACTTAATCTTTCAATACAATAGCATTCCCACTAGACAGTGTGTAACTGTAATTTTTGAAAGCCTGTTTTTCATGACTTTTCATCACTTTCCTTCTAGCTCACCACCCACCAGAGGTATTGAAAAAGAAAGGAAATGGAGGAAGTGGACCAGTTTCGAAATGGCTCTTTGGAGCAACTCCAATCTGCTATGACATCTAATGAGCAGCTCTG
>NW_021625121.1:0-4288 GCF_004785775.1 Grammomys surdaster
CAGAATTTGATTTTTAAATAAAAATGTTGTCAGGATTGCTTTTTAAATAAAGATATTGACAGAATTGATTATTAAATAAAGATATTGACAGAATTGGTTATTAAATAAAGATGTTGTCAGAATTGGTTTTTAAATAAAGATATTGACAGAATTGGTTATCAAATAAATATATTTACAGAATTGGTTATTAAATAAAGTTATTTACAGATTTGTTTGTTAAAAAATATATAGACAGAATTGGTTATTGCAGAACTTATTATTAAATAAAGATATTGACAGAATTGGTTATTGAATAAAGATATTGTCAGAATTGGTTTTTAAATAAAGACATTGACAGAATTCTTTATTACAAAATTGATTATTAGATAAAGATATTGACAGAATTGGTTATTACATAATTGCTTTTTAAATAAAGATATTGACAGAATTGGTTATTAAATAAAGATATTGAGAGACAGAATTGTTTATTAAATAAAGACATGGACAGAATTGGTTTTTAATTAAAGCTATTGACAGAATTGGTTTTTAAATAAAGGTATTGACAGAATTGTTTATTAAATAAGTTATTGACAGAATTCGTTGTTAAATAAAGATATTTACAGAATTATTTATTACAGAACTTATTATTAAATAAAAATATTGACAGAATTGGTTATTAAATAAAGATACTGTCAGAATTGGTTTTTAAAAAAGATTTTGACATAATTGGTTATTACAAAATTGATTATTATATAAAGATATTGACATAATTGGTTATTAAATAAAGATATTGACAGAACTGGTTATTAAATAAAGATATTGGCAGAATTATTTATTAAAAAGGTATTGACAGAATTGGGTGTGAAATAAAGATATTGACAGACAGAATTGTTTATTATATACAGATATTGACAGAACTGGTTATTAAATAAAGATATTGACAGAATTGGTTTTTAAATAAAGATATTGACAGAAACTGTTTTTAAATAAAGATATTGACAGAACTGGTTATTAAATAAAGATACTGACAGAATTGGTTTTTAAATAAAGATATTGACAGAATAGGTTATTACATAATTGATTATTAAATAATGATATTGACAGAATTGGTTATTAAATAATATGACTTAAGGGCAGTGAAGGGGTGGACTTCTGGAGATGCTCAGTGCTCATGAAAGGACGGCTTGCTGGTGGACAGAGAAATGCATTTCTCACAGGACCATGGCACACATCATCTTGTAAACAGAGAGGCCCTTCTACCCTAGACAATGTACCAGGAAGTGGATATATTTGCCAACCACAAGCAGAGAGTAGGAGATGTGTCCACAAATACACATGTAGTTAGGTAGGTAAGTAGGTAGATATGTATTTACTTAAGAAGTTAGGTAGATAGATAGATAGATAGATAGATAGATAGATAGATAGATACATACATACATACATACATACATACATACATACATACATAGATACGTAGATACATAGATACATAGGTACATAGATAGATGAATAGATTAATAGGTAGATAGATGATAGATAGATAGATAGATAGATAGATAGATAGATAGATAGACAGATATGTGGCTAGCCATCCAGTTATCATCCTGTGGTAGTGAGCATTGGAGAGAAAGTTTGAAGACACCTTGAGAATTTCTAATGGGCACACTCTAAGTTTCTTGGTGTGAATCAGTATCAGAGGAGTTGGTGGGGGCAAAGGTTGTACTGCGGGTATCTTGGTGGTACAAGTGAGAAATGCTCATTGTGCTTTTTGTCTAGGTGTCTGTCATCTTTGGTCCACTTGAATCCTTTCTGTGAGCTCTGTGTTTCATGTGTGCCTAGCACATGATAGGCAGGTTTGTGTGTACTAGGAAAGGGATAGAAGGATCCATAGTGAAAGTGACTGGGGTACTTTGGAGGAATGTAGGTTATTAAAGCATCCCCTGGGTGCTGTGTGGTGGTTGGTGAAGGACTGGGGTATGGTGGAGGTAGGGTGTAGGGTTATAGAGAGGGGAGAGATTGTGAAGGAGCTGGCATTAGCTCATAATGGTTGCATGGTTTCCTGGTCCCCTGGAGATGCTGACTTAGTAGATGCTTAGAATTGTGAGCCAAAGGGCAGGGCCTGGTTGTCAAGGGGGCAGGTAGGGATGGAATATTCATTCCTTCTTTGGATATGTCCTTGTCCTCAGTTCAGGGTGCTAGGTGGCTTGCAGGAGATATTGTGAAGTGGGCGGCCAGCCCCTGTGGACCTCTGAGGTGGTCAGATAGCTGGATAACTTTGTGGGGCAACACCCACCAGAACTCATACTGAAGGGTACATGAGATACCATCCTGTATCCCCTGGTAAGTATACCTAAGTTTTGAGGGTGTGTAGTGGGCTTATTTTCACTTCCCACCATACTCCAGGCTCATACCAGAAAAGCTGAAGGCCTCAAGGGTACAAAGAACAGTCCACCTATTGCCCTAGGTCCTCTTTATAGCCTTCTGCAGCTAGATCTAAAACCAGTGATGGGCCTAATGCCCCATTTTTCCTTTAGACTTCACTTGTAGACCAAGCTGTCCTTCAAATCACAGATTTATGCCTGTGTGTTGTTTTAACGTTCCTTGCTATCACTTGACTTGTTATAGTAAATTATCCACTTGTGTGCACTCATCCATTAAAAGTGTCAGTTCTCCAGGGTGGTGGTGGCACACACCTTTAATCCCAGCACTTGGGAGGCAGAGACAGGCAGATTTCTGAATTCTAGGCCAGCATGGTCGACAGACTGAGTTCTAGGATGGCCAGGTCTATACAGAGAAACCCTGTCTCGAAAAACCAAAAAAAAAAAAAAATGTAAAATGGTTTCCCAACTTAGAAAAGGACAAGTGAGTCATAGGCAGAGTCATAGTGACCTGTCCTCTGAACCTTCACCCAGCCCGGTTCTGAAAGATATCTGTATTCCCCCTAAACACTCACTCTCCAGTGTCATCCCATTCCCCACATTCTGCCTTTCTGTGTTTACAACACCTGTGTGAATAAATTACGATTTGAGAAAAAATAAATAAAGTATGTATAAAAAAGAAAGAAGGAAATGCATGCCAAAGTAGCAGGTTTCATGAAGCATCATTATATTTGGGGGTTAGCCATTATCAGTATAATAACAGAAATTTTAAATATGATTATAACTGTAGCAATGTTACCAGTAGATGTCTGATAGATGTGTCTTTTGATATGTCTTTGTAGACTTAATGTTGGCAGAATTATAATTGTTTAAAAAATAGTGTGAAAATTTAAAAAAATAAAAGAAAATGTTAGTTCCTGTACAACCTCAGCCACAAAGAGCTGTAAATCACTGTGTTGGTCAGTGAACTGAATATAGTTCATTGTTAAGAGCAGTCAGTACTCTTACATATAGCTATCTGTAGAGCTTCTTGGAGGTGTTCTTATTTGTGATAAGAATCATGAGCTATTTTATAAAGATATTTTGCAATAAGTTATTAGCAAGTCCAGACTGAAAAATCTATAATTCACTGAAATCTTGACTATTATTCTGGCATCAAATTAGTTTTACCTTGATTAAGAATCACTTATCTGTCACACATGTTACAGGAACTAAGCTAAAGGCTTACAGGGGAGAATCCTTGTGAAATTCACCATGAACTTGATGACACTTGAGAAGAAGCCAAAATTGTAAATGCCTCTTCCAACTGACTCAAAAAATATCCTTCTATCATTTAGTTATCAGGATTATAGCCTTGGGAAGATGAAGCGTTTATGTGTCAATAGTACAGGGCTTAGAAACCACCTTTTCATCAGAAACTTCAGCTCAAAAGGCTTCTAAGACTGTGTCATATGATATCTGTAAACTTGTGCAGCAGGTTCCTTTATATGTGGATGAGAAGAGTGCTTCAAACTGTTAAATAGCACCTTGACAGATGTCCTCTAGTGGTGCCCCAAACGTGATTGTTTTTGTTTACTCTGAACATTGTGTTACAGCTTTGCTTGTGTTAACGTCCCTGATTTTTCTTTTGAAGTTTTGTAAAATATTCTGATGGCTGAAGGAGTGAAATTCCATGGTCCCTGGGATACAATGTTACCAGCTTCTATTGTATTGCATGATATACTTAATCTTTCAATACAATAGCATTCCCACTAGACAGTGTGTAACTGTAATTT
Organism: Grammomys surdaster; assembly: GCF_004785775.1. Classification (NCBI taxonomy): domain Eukaryota; kingdom Metazoa; phylum Chordata; class Mammalia; order Rodentia; family Muridae; genus Grammomys; species Grammomys surdaster. Next base: position 4,133 of record NW_021625121.1, read on the forward strand.
TTGAAAGCCTGTTTTTCATGACTTTTCATCACTTTCCTTCTAGCTCACCACCCACCAGAGGTATTGAAAAAGAAAGGAAATGGAGGAAGTGGACCAGTTTCGAAATGGTTCTTTGGAGCAACTCCAATCTGCTATGACATCTAATGAGCAGCTCTG
>NW_021625122.1:0-5103 GCF_004785775.1 Grammomys surdaster
AAATCCATTAATGTAATCCACTATATAAACAAACTTAAAGAAAAAAAACCACATGATCATCTCACTAGATGCTGAGAAAGCATTTGACAAAATTCAACATCCCTTCATGATAAAAGTCTTGGAAAAATCAGGAATTCAAGGCCCCTACCTAAACATAGTAAAAGCAATTTACAGCAAACCAGTAGCCAACATCAAGCTAAATGGAGAGAAACTTGAAGCAATCCCACTAAGATCAGGGACTAGACAAGGCTGCCCACTCTCCCCCTACCTATTCAATATAGTACTGGAAGTCTTAGCCAGAGCAATTAGACAACAAAAAGAAGTCAAAGGGATACAAATAGGAAAAAAAGAAAACAAAATATTGATATTTGCAGATGATATGATAGTATACTTAAGTGACCCCCAAATTTCCACCAGAGAACTCCTAAACCTGATAAACAACTTCAGCAAAGTGGCTGGTTATAAAATCAACTCAAACAAATCAGTAGCCTTCCTCTACATGAAAGATAAACAGACTGAAAAAGAAATTAGGGAAATGACACCCTTCACAATAGTCGCAAATAATATAAAATACCTTGTTGTGAATCTAACCAAGTAAGTGAAAGACCTGTATGACAAGAACTTCAAGTCTCTGAAGAAAGAAATCGAAGAAGATCTCAGAAGATGGAAAGATCTCCCATGCTCATGGATTGGCAGGATTAATATAATAAAAATGGCCATCTTGCCAAAAGCAATCTACAGATTCAATGCAATCCCCATTAAAATCCCAACTCAATTCTTCACAGAGTTAGAAAAGGAAATTCTCAAATTCATATGGAATAACAAAAAACCCAGGATAGCGAAAACTCTTCTCAACAATAAAAGAACTTCGGGAGGAATCACCATCCCTGACCTCAAGCTGTACTACAGAGCAATAGTGATAAAAACTACCTGGTATTGGTACAGAGACAGGCAGGAAGATCAATGGAATAGAATTGAAGACCCAGAAATGAACCCACACTCCTATGGTCACTTGATCTTTGACAAAGGAGCTAAAACTGTCCAGTGGAAAAAGGACAGCATTTTCAACAAATGGTGCTGGTTCAACTGGAGGACAACATGTAGAAGAATGAAAATTGATCCATTCTTATCCCCTTGTACAAAGCTCAAATCTAAGTGGATAAAGGACCTCCACATAAAACCAGATACACTGAAACTAATAGAAGAGAAGGTGGGGAAAAGCCTCGAATACTTGGGCACAGGGGAAAAGTTCCTGAACAGAACTCCAATGGCATATGTTCTAAGATCGAGAATGGACAAATGGGACTTCATAAAATTGCAAAGTTTCTGTAAGGCAAAGGACACTATCAATAGGACAAAACGACAACCAACAAATTGGGAAAAGATCTTTACCAATCCTTCATCTGATAGAGGGCTAATATTCAATATATACAAAGAACTCAAGAAATTAGACTCCAGACAACCAAATTACCGTATTAAAAAATGGGGTATAGAGCTTAACAAAGAATTTTCAACAGAAAAAAACTCGAATGGCTGAGAAGCACCTAAAGAAATGCTCGGCATCCTTAGTCGTCACGGAAATGCAAATCAAAACAACCCTGAGATTCCATCTCACACCAGTCAGAATGGCTAAGATTAAGAACTCAGGTGATAGTAGATGCTGGCGAGGGTGTGGAGAAAGAGGAACACTCCTCCATTGTTGGTGGGACTGCAAGATGGTGCAACCACTTTCGAAATCAGTCTGGCGGTTCCTCAGAAAATTGGACATAGCATTACCCGAGGATCCAGCTATACCACTCCTGGGCATATACCCAGAAGATGCTCTAACATATAACAAGGACATATGCTCAACTATGTTCATAGCAGCCTTATTTATAATAGCCAGGAGCTGGAAAGAACCCAGATGTCCTTCAACTGAGGAATGAATTCAAAAAATGTGGTATATTTACACAATGGAGTATTACTCAGCTATTAAAAACAATGAATTCGAGAGGTTCCTAGGTAAATGGATGGAACTAGAAATTATCATCCTGAGTGAGGTAAGCCAATCACAAAAGAACACACATGGTATTCACTCACTGATTATTGGATATTAGCCCAGAACATTGAAATGCCCAAGATGCAACTCACAGGCCACATGAAGTCCATAAAGAAGGAAGACCAAGTGGGGGTGATTCGGTCCTTCTTAGAAGGAGCAACAAAATACTCAAGAGAGCAAATATGGAGACAAAGCAAAGGACAAAAACTGAAGGAGGGGCCATCTGAAGACCTTTCCACCTGAGTATCCATCCCATATGCAGTCACCAATGGTAGATGCTGATGTGGAAGTCAGGAAGTGCATGCTGATAAGAGCCTGATATGGATGTCTCCTCAGAGGTCTTCAAGAGTCTGACATATTCAGAGGCAGATGCTCACAACTAGCCATTGAACTGATCATGGGTTTCTCAATATAGGATTTAGAGTGAAGACTGAAGGAGCTGAAAGGATTTGCGGCACCATGAGGAGAACAATAATACCAACCAACCACAGTTCCCAGGATCTAAACTACCAGCCTGGGAGCACTTAGGGGGGGATCCAGAGCTTCAACTGAATATGTAAGAGTGGAGGGCCCTGCTGGGCATAGGTGGAAGAAGAGAACCTTGACCTCATGAAGGCTGGATGCCCCGGGGGGGGAATTTTGAGGGTGGGGAGGTGGGATTGGGGGGGAATAGATAGAGGTTACATCCACAGAGAAGAAGGAGGAGGGGTGAGGGGATTGGGGGTTCCGGGGTGGGTGGGGGATGGGGTAAGGGGACAACATAGGAAATGTAAATAAAACATCCAATAAAAAAAAAGATATTGTCAGAATTGGTTTTTAAATAAAGATATTGACAGAATTCGTTATTACAAAATTGATTATTAAATAAAAATATTGACATAATTGGTTATTAAATAAAAATATTGACAAAACTGACTATTAAATAAAGATATTGACAGAATTATTTATTAAAATGATATTGACAGAATTGGTTTTGAAATAAAGATATTGACAGAATTGGTTATTACAAAATTGGCTATTAAATAACGATATTGAGAGAATTGGTTTTTAAATAAAGAGATTGACAGAATTGGTTTTTAAATAAAGATATTGACAGTCTTGGTTATTAAAATAAGATTTTGAGAGACAGAATTGGTTATTACAAAATTGGTTATTAAATAACGATATTGAGAGTATTGGTTTTTAAATAAAGATATTGACAGAATAGGTTTTTAAAAAAAATATTGAGAGAATTGTGGTTTAAATAAAGATATTGACAGAATTGTTTATTAAATAAAGAGATTGACAGATTTGGTTTTTAAATAAAGATACTGACAGAACTGTTTATTAGATATAGATATAGATAGAAATGATTATTAAAAAAAGATATTGACAGAATTGGTTTTTAAATAAATATATTGACAGAAATGGTGTTTAATTAAAGATATTGACAAAATTGGTTATTAAATAAACTTAATAACAGAATTGGTTGTTAAAGAAAAATATTGACAAAATTGGTTTTTAAATAAAGATATTGACAGAATTTGTTATTAAATAAAGATATTGAGAGGCAGAATTGGTAATTAAATGAAAATATTGACAGAAATGGTTTTTAAATGAAAATGTTGACAGAATTGCTTTTTAAATAAAGATATTGACAGAATTGATTACTAGATAAGGATATTGTTTTTTACAAAATTGATTATTAAATAACTATATTGACAGAATTGGTTATAAAATAAAAATATTGACAGAATTGGTGATTGAATTAATATATTGATCCAGATTTAGTTATTAAATTAAGATATTGACAAAACTGGTTTTTAAATAAAAATGTTGACAGAATTTGTTTCTAAATAAAGATAATGACAGAATTGTTTATTAAATAAAGATATTGACAGAACTGGTTTTCAAAAATTATATTGACAAAATTGGTTTTTAAACAAAGATATTAACAGAATTGGTTTTTAAATAAAGATATTGACAGGATTGGTTTTAAATAAAGATATTGACAGAATTGTTTATTAAATAAAGACATTGACAGAATTGGTTTTTAAATAAAGACATAGACAGAACTGTTTATTAAATATAGAAATAGAAACAATTGGTTATTAAAAAGAGATATTGACAGAATTCGTTTTTAAATAAAGATATTGACAGAAATGGTGTTTAATTAAAGATATTGACAGAATTTGTTATTAAATAAACTTATTGACAGAACTGGTTGTTAAAGAAAGATATTGACAGAATTGCTTTTTAAATAATGGTATTTACAGAATTGGTTATTTAATAAAGTTATTGACAGAATTGGTTATTAAATAAAGATATTGACAGAATTGTTTATTAAATAACGGTATTGACAGAACTGGTTATAACAGAACTTATTATTAAATAAAGATATTGTCAAAATTGGTTATTGAATAAAGATATTGTCAGAATTGGTTTTTAATTAAAGATATTGACAGAATTCGTTATTAAAAAATTGATTATTAAATAAAGATATTGACATAATTTGTTATTAAATAAAGATATTGACAGAACTGATTATTAAATAAAGATATTGACTGAATTATTTATTAAAAAATATATTGACAGAATTGGTTTTTAAATATAGATATTGACAGAATTGTTTATTAAATAAAGTTATTGACTGAATTGAATTTTAAAAAAAGATATTGACATAATTGGTTTTTAAACAAAAATATTGACAGAATCAGTTATTAAAATACTGACAGTATTGTTTATTAAATAAAGACATTCACAGAAATGGTTTTAAAATAAAGATATTGACAGAATTAGTTATTAAATAAAGTTATTGACAGAATTGTTACTACAGAATTGATTATTAAATAAAGATATTGACAGAATTGGTTATTAAATAAAGATATTGACAGAACTGTTTATTAAATAAAGAAATTGACAGAATTGGTTATTACAAAGCTGATTATTAAATAACGATATTGACAGAATTGGTTTTTAAATAAAGATATTGACAGAATTGGTGTTTAAATAATGATGTTGACAGAATTGGTTTTTAAATAAAGATATTGACAGAATTGGTTATTAAATAAAGATATTGAGAGACA
>NW_021625123.1:0-5102 GCF_004785775.1 Grammomys surdaster
AAATCCATTAATGTAATCCACTATATAAACAAACTTAAAGAAAAAAACCACATGATCATCTCACTAGATGCTGAGAAAGCATTTGACAAAATTCAACATCCCTTCATGATAAAAGTCTTGGAAAAATCAGGAATTCAAGGCCCCTACCTAAACATAGTAAAAGCAATTTACAGCAAACCAGTAGCCAACATCAAGCTAAATGGAGAGAAACTTGAAGCAATCCCACTAAGATCAGGGACTAGACAAGGCTGCCCACTCTCCCCCTACCTATTCAATATAGTACTGGAAGTCTTAGCCAGAGCAATTAGACAACAAAAAGAAGTCAAAGGGATACAAATAGGAAAAAAAGAAAACAAAATATTGATATTTGCAGATGATATGATAGTATACTTAAGTGACCCCCAAATTTCCACCAGAGAACTCCTAAACCTGATAAACAACTTCAGCAAAGTGGCTGGTTATAAAATCAACTCAAACAAATCAGTAGCCTTCCTCTACATGAAAGATAAACAGACTGAAAAAGAAATTAGGGAAATGACACCCTTCACAATAGTCGCAAATAATATAAAATACCTTGTTGTGAATCTAACCAAGTAAGTGAAAGACCTGTATGACAAGAACTTCAAGTCTCTGAAGAAAGAAATCGAAGAAGATCTCAGAAGATGGAAAGATCTCCCATGCTCATGGATTGGCAGGATTAATATAATAAAAATGGCCATCTTGCCAAAAGCAATCTACAGATTCAATGCAATCCCCATTAAAATCCCAACTCAATTCTTCACAGAGTTAGAAAAGGAAATTCTCAAATTCATATGGAATAACAAAAAACCCAGGATAGCGAAAACTCTTCTCAACAATAAAAGAACTTCGGGAGGAATCACCATCCCTGACCTCAAGCTGTACTACAGAGCAATAGTGATAAAAACTACCTGGTATTGGTACAGAGACAGGCAGGAAGATCAATGGAATAGAATTGAAGACCCAGAAATGAACCCACACTCCTATGGTCACTTGATCTTTGACAAAGGAGCTAAAACTGTCCAGTGGAAAAAGGACAGCATTTTCAACAAATGGTGCTGGTTCAACTGGAGGACAACATGTAGAAGAATGAAAATTGATCCATTCTTATCCCCTTGTACAAAGCTCAAATCTAAGTGGATAAAGGACCTCCACATAAAACCAGATACACTGAAACTAATAGAAGAGAAGGTGGGGAAAAGCCTCGAATACTTGGGCACAGGGGAAAAGTTCCTGAACAGAACTCCAATGGCATATGTTCTAAGATCGAGAATGGACAAATGGGACTTCATAAAATTGCAAAGTTTCTGTAAGGCAAAGGACACTATCAATAGGACAAAACGACAACCAACAAATTGGGAAAAGATCTTTACCAATCCTTCATCTGATAGAGGGCTAATATTCAATATATACAAAGAACTCAAGAAATTAGACTCCAGACAACCAAATTACCGTATTAAAAAATGGGGTATAGAGCTTAACAAAGAATTTTCAACAGAAAAAAACTCGAATGGCTGAGAAGCACCTAAAGAAATGCTCGGCATCCTTAGTCGTCACGGAAATGCAAATCAAAACAACCCTGAGATTCCATCTCACACCAGTCAGAATGGCTAAGATTAAGAACTCAGGTGATAGTAGATGCTGGCGAGGGTGTGGAGAAAGAGGAACACTCCTCCATTGTTGGTGGGACTGCAAGATGGTGCAACCACTTTCGAAATCAGTCTGGCGGTTCCTCAGAAAATTGGACATAGCATTACCCGAGGATCCAGCTATACCACTCCTGGGCATATACCCAGAAGATGCTCTAACATATAACAAGGACATATGCTCAACTATGTTCATAGCAGCCTTATTTATAATAGCCAGGAGCTGGAAAGAACCCAGATGTCCTTCAACTGAGGAATGAATTCAAAAAATGTGGTATATTTACACAATGGAGTATTACTCAGCTATTAAAAACAATGAATTCGAGAGGTTCCTAGGTAAATGGATGGAACTAGAAATTATCATCCTGAGTGAGGTAAGCCAATCACAAAAGAACACACATGGTATTCACTCACTGATTATTGGATATTAGCCCAGAACATTGAAATGCCCAAGATGCAACTCACAGGCCACATGAAGTCCATAAAGAAGGAAGACCAAGTGGGGGTGATTCGGTCCTTCTTAGAAGGAGCAACAAAATACTCAAGAGAGCAAATATGGAGACAAAGCAAAGGACAAAAACTGAAGGAGGGGCCATCTGAAGACCTTTCCACCTGAGTATCCATCCCATATGCAGTCACCAATGGTAGATGCTGATGTGGAAGTCAGGAAGTGCATGCTGATAAGAGCCTGATATGGATGTCTCCTCAGAGGTCTTCAAGAGTCTGACATATTCAGAGGCAGATGCTCACAACTAGCCATTGAACTGATCATGGGTTTCTCAATATAGGATTTAGAGTGAAGACTGAAGGAGCTGAAAGGATTTGCGGCACCATGAGGAGAACAATAATACCAACCAACCACAGTTCCCAGGATCTAAACTACCAGCCTGGGAGCACTTAGGGGGGGATCCAGAGCTTCAACTGAATATGTAAGAGTGGAGGGCCCTGCTGGGCATAGGTGGAAGAAGAGAACCTTGACCTCATGAAGGCTGGATGCCCCGGGGGGGGAATTTTGAGGGTGGGGAGGTGGGATTGGGGGGGAATAGATAGAGGTTACATCCACAGAGAAGAAGGAGGAGGGGTGAGGGGATTGGGGGTTCCGGGGTGGGTGGGGGATGGGGTAAGGGGACAACATAGGAAATGTAAATAAAACATCCAATAAAAAAAAAGATATTGTCAGAATTGGTTTTTAAATAAAGATATTGACAGAATTCGTTATTACAAAATTGATTATTAAATAAAAATATTGACATAATTGGTTATTAAATAAAAATATTGACAAAACTGACTATTAAATAAAGATATTGACAGAATTATTTATTAAAATGATATTGACAGAATTGGTTTTGAAATAAAGATATTGACAGAATTGGTTATTACAAAATTGGCTATTAAATAACGATATTGAGAGAATTGGTTTTTAAATAAAGAGATTGACAGAATTGGTTTTTAAATAAAGATATTGACAGTCTTGGTTATTAAAATAAGATTTTGAGAGACAGAATTGGTTATTACAAAATTGGTTATTAAATAACGATATTGAGAGTATTGGTTTTTAAATAAAGATATTGACAGAATAGGTTTTTAAAAAAAATATTGAGAGAATTGTGGTTTAAATAAAGATATTGACAGAATTGTTTATTAAATAAAGAGATTGACAGATTTGGTTTTTAAATAAAGATACTGACAGAACTGTTTATTAGATATAGATATAGATAGAAATGATTATTAAAAAAAGATATTGACAGAATTGGTTTTTAAATAAATATATTGACAGAAATGGTGTTTAATTAAAGATATTGACAAAATTGGTTATTAAATAAACTTAATAACAGAATTGGTTGTTAAAGAAAAATATTGACAAAATTGGTTTTTAAATAAAGATATTGACAGAATTTGTTATTAAATAAAGATATTGAGAGGCAGAATTGGTAATTAAATGAAAATATTGACAGAAATGGTTTTTAAATGAAAATGTTGACAGAATTGCTTTTTAAATAAAGATATTGACAGAATTGATTACTAAATAAGGATATTGTTTTTTACAAAATTGATTATTAAATAACTATATTGACAGAATTGGTTATAAAATAAAAATATTGACAGAATTGGTGATTGAATTAATATATTGATCCAGATTTAGTTATTAAATTAAGATATTGACAAAACTGGTTTTTAAATAAAAATGTTGACAGAATTTGTTTTTAAATAAAGATAATGACAGAATTGTTTATTAAATAAAGATATTGACAGAACTGGTTTTCAAAAATGATATTGACAAAATTGGTTTTTAAACAAAGATATTAACAGAATTGGTTTTTAAATAAAGATATTGACAGGATTGGTTTTAAATAAAGATATTGACAGAATTGTTTATTAAATAAAGACATTGACAGAATTGGTTTTTAAATAAAGACATAGACAGAACTGTTTATTAAATATAGAAATAGAAACAATTGGTTATTAAAAAGAGATATTGACAGAATTCGTTTTTAAATAAAGATATTGACAGAAATGGTGTTTAATTAAAGATATTGACAGAATTTGTTATTAAATAAACTTATTGACAGAACTGGTTGTTAAAGAAAGATATTGACAGAATTGTTTTTTAAATAATGGTATTTACAGAATTGGTTATTTAATAAAGTTATTGACAGAATTGGTTATTAAATAAAGATATTGACAGAATTGTTTATTAAATAACGGTATTGACAGAACTGGTTATAACAGAACTTATTATTAAATAAAGATATTGTCAAAATTGGTTATTGAATAAAGATATTGTCAGAATTGGTTTTTAATTAAAGATATTGACAGAATTCGTTATTAAAAAATTGATTATTAAATAAAGATATTGACATAATTTGTTATTAAATAAAGATATTGACAGAACTGATTATTAAATAAAGATATTGACTGAATTATTTATTAAAAAATATATTGACAGAATTGGTTTTTAAATATAGATATTGACAGAATTGTTTATTAAATAAAGTTATTGACTGAATTGAATTTTAAAAAAAGATATTGACATAATTGGTTTTTAAACAAAAATATTGACAGAATCAGTTATTAAAATACTGACAGTATTGTTTATTAAATAAAGACATTCACAGAAATGGTTTTAAAATAAAGATATTGACAGAATTAGTTATTAAATAAAGTTATTGACAGAATTGTTACTACAGAATTGATTATTAAATAAAGATATTGACAGAATTGGTTATTAAATAAAGATATTGACAGAACTGTTTATTAAATAAAGAAATTGACAGAATTGGTTATTACAAAGCTGATTATTAAATAACGATATTGACAGAATTGGTTTTTAAATAAAGATATTGACAGAATTGGTGTTTAAATAATGATGTTGACAGAATTGGTTTTTAAATAAAGATATTGACAGAATTGGTTATTAAATAAAGATATTGAGAGACA
>NW_021625124.1:0-479 GCF_004785775.1 Grammomys surdaster
TTGACAGAATAGGTTATTACATAATAGGTTATTAAATAAAGATATTGAGAGATTTGGTTATTAAATAAATATATTCACAGAAAGAATTGGTTATTATATACAGATATTGACAAACAGGTTATTAAATAAAGATATTGAAAGAATTGGTTTTTAAATAAAGGTATTGACAAAATTGGTTTTTAAAAAAAGGTATTGACAGAATATGTCATTTAATAAAATTATTGACACAATATTTTTAAATAAAGATATTGACAGAATTGGTTATTACAGAACTTATTATTAAATAAAGATATTGACAGAATTGGTTATTAAATAAAGATATTGACAGAATTGGTTTTTAAATAAAGATACTGACAGAATTGGTTATTACATAATTGATTATTAAATAAAGATATTGACAGAATTGGTTACTAAATAAAGATATTGACAGAACTATTTATTAAAAAATATATTGACAGAATTTGTTATTGAATAAAGAT
>NW_021625124.1:579-1695 GCF_004785775.1 Grammomys surdaster
AATGTTGACAGAAGTGGTTCTTAAATAAAGATATTGACAAAAATGTTTATTAAATAAAGATATTGACAGAATTGGTTTTTAAATAAAGATACTGACAGAATTGGTTTTTAAAAAAGATATTGACAGAAATAGTTATTACAGAACTGATTATAAAATAAAGGTATTGACAGAATTGGTTACTAAATAAAGATATTGACAGAATTGGTTATTACAAAATTGATTATTAAAAAACGATATTCACAGAATTGGTTCCTAAATAAAGATATTGACAGAATTGGTATTTAAATAAAGATGTTGACAGAATTGGTTTTTAAATAAAGATATTGACAGAATTGGTTATTAAACAAAGATATTGACAGAATTGGTTATTACAGAATTGATTATTAAATAAAGATACTTACAGAATTGGTTTTAAAATAAAGACATTGACAGAACTCCTTATTACAGAATTGATTATTAGATAAAGATATTGACAGAATTGGTTATTAAATAAAGATATTGACAGAAGTGGTTATTACAGAATTTATTATTAAATAGATATTGACACAATTGGTTATTAATTAAAAATATTGACAGAACTGTTTATTAAATAAAGATATTGACAGAATTGGTTATTAGAAAATTGATTATAAAATAACGATATTGACAGAATTGGTTTCTAAATAAAGATATTGACAGAATTGGTTTTTAAATAAAGATATTGACAGAATTGGTTATTAAATAAATATATTGATGGAATTTTTTGTTAAATGAAGATATTGACAGTATTGGTTATTACAGAACTTATTATTAGATAAGAATATTGACAGAATTTTTTATTAAATAAAGACATTGACAGAATTGGTTTTTAAATAAAGATATTGACAGAATGGGTTTTTACATAAAGATATTGAGAGAACTGTTTATTAAATAAAGGTATTGACAGAAGTGGAAATTAAATAAAGATATTGACAGAATTGGTTATTAAATAAAGATATTGACAGAACTGTTTATTACATAAAGATATTGACAGAATTGTTTATTTCAAAATTGATTACTAAATAACGATATTGACAGAATTGTATTTTAAATAATGATATTGAAAGAATTTGTGTTTAAATAAAGATGTTGACAGAA
>NW_021625125.1:0-2505 GCF_004785775.1 Grammomys surdaster
GGCTGCTGTCAGTTGTCAACATGAATACATATGTTGTGAACTAAAATCGATAAATGGGAGAAAAATCACAGATCAAGATCATGGGCTAGAAAACAGAGTGTTTTGGTCCAAATCATGCCATGGTATTACAGTAAATTTGGATAGAGATTTTGAGAATACTGGCTATGAAAAGCTTTGTATTTATTCATGATAGTATACAACTTTAATGCCAAGAGAGTGAGGAAAGGTAATTTCTGAGTTCTCGGCCAACCTAGAAAAAGAAAGCAAAGAATAGTTTTCTTTATTTGGTAAAGGTAAAGAAAAGATTAGTTCCAAGCACAGTGGTTCAAAAAATAAAGTGTGTGAGACAAGCAGATCTCTGGGTTGAATGTTAGTCTACAGATCATGTTCCATGACAGCAATACTTAGGCAGTGAGCAAACCATTGAGACTAGGTAGCTGGGATAAATGCCATTGAACTAGGGGCTCTGTTCCAGCACAAGCAACTGATAGAACTTGGAAGTTTTGGACATGTTGCTATGGCTTTAGAATCCAGAATAGTAGAGTTTACTTGGATAGCTGAATCAAGTTAATTTGAACTAAGAAATTGCCAGTGACTTAGAAACTGTCACCGTTGATGTATAATATATTGGAAGTATTTTATGAGAGCACCAAGAAGCTGTGTTCCAGAGATAGCCCTCCTGCAGGCAGCCAGATATTTTGTAAGAATATTCCAGGTGGTACTGAAGGAATGAAGGGATCCTGAAGAGCAGTTGAGGCCTGGTCCTGTGAGTGGCTAGGTAAGGCCATTGGGGAAATTGCTGCTTCAGTGACTCTTAAAGTCCAAGGACTGAATGGGGTTATACAATGAAGCTGAGGATTGGTACCTTGAATACTGCCTAGGACAGGCTCATGGTAGAAGTGCTGCCTGGTGGAAGCAGAAGAACTGGGTGTATTTGAGAGTCCAGTAAAATGGGTGACAACAAGGAAGAGCAGTAACAGTGGAGTACTATTGGCTGGAGCTTATGATCACACAGAAACTAGATCTGTAAGGTGAAACCCAAGCTCTTTTGTAAGAGCCCAGATGATCCTCAGTGAACCCTGTGGGATGCCTGTTGAGGAAAGCAGCTGATTGGAACCAGCACAAGACAAAGGTGACAGTTTCTTTTATACAGCACAAGTGGATTATAGTTTGCACACCTGAAAAGAGTTGGACATCAATAAAGTCAATGCAGGAATTGAAATTTTTGCAGTTGGATTTTTGGCTTCATTTGAAGGAATATCATCACTGTGAAGTTTTGAAATGTTTATATATACATCCTATGATGTTCTACATATATGATCTGATGTTAAGCTTTTATTTGATGCTATAATGAATTTTAGAGATTTAAGGAAGTGGAAAGGACATTTAGAATTCTGAGCTTTGTTGAGTCTGGACTAGACAATTTTATTTTGGCATTTGAAAGTTCTAAGGTCCTTTGGCTTGATATAGCCCCATAATCTCATTTTTTTTTTTTTTGCAGAGACAAATTAGTGCCAGGTAATGGTTTTGATTATTTCACTATGCTTCGCTTACATGAATTTTGCACTAATCAGATTTGTGGCCTTACTGATGATGGGGTCGCTTAGTCATAGGAAGAATTTCACAGTGGAGGATTCATGAAAAACTCAGGACAGGCCACCTTGGTTAAAATCATTCTCCTGGCAGCCTGTGGAAGAGAAAAACCTGTCTTCCTTGGCAAATTTAGCACTATGTCATCCTGAATTTTGTCCCAATTTTTGCCATCATGTTAATAGAAGGAATCTTTAAGTTGTAAGTCAGCCCAAATTGATTGTCATCTTCAATAAGATTTGTATTACTCATGGGTCTCTTCACTGTGATGAATCATTAACTAACATGGAAGTGGGTACCAGAGACTGAGTTATCATTGTGATAGGTCTGTACATGTATTTGTTTGTAGGAAATTCGATTCTGGCAGTTTGGATGCTTTAAATGGAGCTTAATATGCTGAAGTATTAGCAGCAGGGCAGAGAGTGTTTTAAGAGTTATTACAAATAAGAGGGATTGACATTGTAGATTTCAGTCGAGAGGAGTATTAATATGAGGATTAGAAAATATCTTTTCCTATTTTGGTGAAGATTAGGGCTTCCTTGTGCACTTGTCTTGAGAGTTTTCTGGAGAGTAATTTAAAGAGATGTAAATTAATACCATTAATAAAGGGAGCCTCAAAGAGACCTAGATTAGACTTTGTTCTGTTGTTCACTCTTATGGGAAACATGTGAAAAAGTAGAGTCAAATGGGAAACAGAAAGTCCAAAATGGAGGGGTTCAAATTTAGTGTTCACAACAGGGTATCAGGAAGTAGAATGGAGTTAAATCATGTAACCACAGATACTAAATTGAAGTAACTGAGAATTGACCAGAGGGGAATATACTCCCCAGCTAGGTATTCTCCTTGTAGATTTTCAGTTTAGAAAGGTATGGTTTATATTATGTAGGCCTTTTAATGCTGCAGTTATTTATTTGT
>NW_021625126.1:0-7762 GCF_004785775.1 Grammomys surdaster
AGTACATTCTACTCTTAATTCTAACTTTATTATATATTTTTGGCAAAACAAACTATCTCCTTAAACTTCCTATTAACTACTTAACTTTCTAAAAGTATTTAAATCAAAACAGAAATTCTTTAAAATTCATCTAAATATTATTTTATGGAAGTTCATCTTCATATCGATCTGTAATAAGAAAATTGCCCAATGGAGTGAGCTGTTTCCCAAGAAGCAATCATACTACACTATAGGCAGAGGGTCTCCCCCTACTCATTCACACAATACTAGATACAGAAGGAATATAGCAATGACAAGCATGAAAAGAAACAGCATCAGCTGTCTCCAAGACACATCACATCCATCACAGCTGTGCAAAATGGTGGACCATCTCCTGGAAGCTCACTTGCTCACCACAGCATCTCATACATGGCAGCTACCAAATAATTTCCTGTCTAACTTCTGGACTCAGAGACAATTTTTGTTTGCTTCGACTTGGCTCTTGAAGGTAATACTGATACTCAACATATATCCAGCACATGTACCTCTAATACAGACTCAGGGCACACTCTCTATAAGATCTGGATCCCATCAGATTATCAAGTGAATGTCTGAAACTAGTTTGAAATGGCAACTAAGAGAAGCATAGCCATGGCCACTCCTCAGCCCCCTCTGACACTCTCAAGTACATTCCTCCAAAATTCCTTCTCTTCATCAGCCCTTTCAGAGAGGCTGCTGTGAGTTGCTGATGCTCTGTCAGATTCCCTGTGCATGTATTTCTGATACCCAATACAGATTTACACAAGGCACTTACATGTTTGTCTGAGTATTGAAGCACAGATTCTGGATTCCATGGGATGTCTCCTTACTTCATGACTCCCTGAAATTATGGTCTGTTGTCTAATTGACCAAGTACAGCTGCACATGGGCCATTTACTTGTGTGTCTGACTATTCAATCATAGAGTCTGGATCCCAAGGGGATAGCTCTTCATATATCACAAAATGTCTCTTGTTCTCATAGCCACATAGGTTTAGTTTGTAACAGGCACAAGTAAACACTGTCCTAGAAATTAATGTGTGAAATTATACTTTATAGAATGTAGAGGGCAAGAGGTCTTTATGCTTATGTGTAAGAACTAGGGAAGCCAGCAATGTTAAACATTCAAGGTTGTCTCATCAAGGGAGAGATGCACAACCTGATTTGTGCCCAGAAGGTTGGGAATGGATGTAGTTAGAGCCTGGTGACCTGTGTTTCTCTAGGGCCATGACATATCTAACTTCCTCTGACTATTTTTTTTCCCACTGAGCATGCTTTATTCATATATTCAATTTTCAACTTTTTTTTTTAACATGGTCAGAAATTTTTTTTCTCAAATCATAACTAATTCACACAGGGGTTATAAACACAGAAAGGCAGGATGTGGGGAAGGGAATGACACTGGAGTGTGGTTGTTCAGGGAGAATACAGATATCTTCAGAAACGGGTATCGGCTAGGTGAAGGTTCAGGGGACAATTCACTATGACTCTGCCTATGACTCGCTTGTCCTTATCTAAGTTGGTATTATCTGCCAAGGCTACCTATTTACAAGGTCTATGACTACTCAGGCTTATAAATTTCCACAAAAGCTACCTGTTGACATTAGCTTATAGCCATCTGTTTCAATGTGTTTCCACTGAGACCCAAGACTTGGTGTTAGTATACATGTATGACAGGCCTATTGCTGATTTTAGGCCTATGGGTGATTTTAGGCCTACAGTGTGTAAGCAGGGCTACCCCTGACATCTCCTCCCTTCTCTAAGCATAGAAGGGCTGTGGCAATTCTAAACTTGCAAAGGGGGGATAGAGGCCTGACTTCCAGTATTTGAAGGGGACATTGTAATGGCTCCAGTCCCCCTGTCGTTGTCCAGTGAGCCATGAGGGCCATACCCGTCCCGATGTCTTTTTCCTGGAAAGAGGATACTTTTGACATCAACCCCTATGCTGTCAGGCTTGTCCCTCAGGGAACCCAGATAGATATTTTTATCTTTTATTGATATTCCCTTGCAGTGCTTAGCCTCGCAGCCTAAGCAAGAATTCAGATTGCCTGTCAGAGGGGGTTCTGGGTGGCCCCTCTCTGTTTGGTCTAGGGGCAGAAGTCCCCCCCTTTTAGGTTGGGTGGAGATGGGTTTTAGAAACACCCTGTATAATGTAACAACCTCATCTTGAGTCTCGTGGTCCTCCATAGCTAACTTATGATAATGAATCTGAGTAGGTTTTGCTACCAAATTATTTATCTGTTGTATCACAGAGTTAGTCCGCCTATTTAAGGGCCAGGGACCAGCAGAAAAAAGCAAAAAGAACCCAAATAATGGTCCCAAGATGGAAGGAAATAGGGTTGACAACCTTGGAGAGGCTGCAAACCAATTCTTGTACCAGCATTCATCTGTCTCTCTCACTGATTTTTCTTAGGGCCTTCACTACCTATTTCATGCTCTCTTTAACACTCCTTGTCTTGTCTATGTAAAGGCAACCTTCTTCTTTGAGGGTTGTACACAGTCAAGAGCTGTATACAGTCTTTTCTGTTGTACTAGAGTGAATCAAGTCCAATAAGGATCTTTGCGATTTTAGGAGGTCTCTTCAGACGGTGAAACGAGGGATTTCTTCAGATTAGTGATGTCAATTTCTAGCTGTTTGATGTTCTTGTCAGTGGCCCTTCAAATGTCTGAGTAGTATAAGTTCGGAGGCCAGCATCTGGATTAGAACTTCTAACAGCAGACATCACGGGTGATTCATTTTTACCTGGAAAGGAAAAAGAAGGGGATTCTCGGGGAGATTTCTCTTCCCTGGATGTAAATTGTTATTCATCGTATTTATGGTTGGGCCTGGCTTTGTGGGGGTATCTATTTTTTTGATTAATCTTTTTGATAGCTGGCTAGCTGTGACTTCTGTGGTATCGGACAGGCATATCAGTCCTCAGTCCCATAAGGGAACTGGGTCTGGGCCATTCCCTTTAAGGGTAAGAGGGTCCTTCCCCATATCTGTGGCAAAGTTTTGTTGGTCTTGGTGGTGCCAGAGGCTGTCAGCAGCAGATTTGCCATGAGCTTTCATCTTTAGAGAGATAAAAGTGAACAAGGCATGATGGAGAGTATTTCAGGGGGACTCCTTCTGAGTGGGTACCGTTCCCCCTCTTTTGTTTTTAAAGCCAGTTTTACAGAGTTCTTGTAAAATCAGGGCAGAAGCGCCAACAGTCGCTCCTTCCACACTCAGAGAGTCATGAAGACCCTATTTAAGGATATATAAATCTATATTAATAATCTTTTGTCAAAGGACTGTTATAGTACCACAGACAACTAATCAGACTATATAATATATCGATTAGTAATAGCTTCTTCTACTTTTTGTGAGATTACCTCTCTTTTGTCAATTCATTGTTGAGGAAAATTAGGGTTTACCTCTCTCTTGAGAATATTGAACAGAGACTTAAATTCTTTTGTGGAGAGCTTAAAATAGGATCTTAGCCAATTAGCAACTCCTAGAAACTTTTGAAAATAATTTAAAATAAGTAAACTCTCTCCCTCTCTTTTTTCTTTTTTTAGACCCTTTATCTGTGTGATTTTTTTATTGGATATTGTACGAATTTACCTTTCAATGTTATCTCCTCTCCCATTCTCCCGGAAAAAACCCTTATCCCATACCCCCTCCTCCTAATTTTTGTGAGGGTGTGCTCCAAACATCCTCCCAGTCCCATCTCCCTGCTCTCAAATTCCCACACAGTAGGGGATCCAAATGTTCGGGGACCATGGCTCTCCACTTTCATTGAAGTCTAACAAGGTCACCCTAAATTCCCTATAGAGGTGTATGAGTCCCTCCCTTTGTGCTCTCTGTCTGGCGGTTTAGACTTTGGGATCTCTGGTTGAAACTTTTGATACTCCTTCTAGAAAGGACCAAAGCATCCACACTTTGGTCTTCCTTCTTCTATGTGAGTTTTATGTGGTCTATATATAATTTCTTAGAAATCGTGAGCTTTTGGGCTAATATCCACTTATCAGTGAGTGCATACCATGTTTGTTCTTTTGAGATTGGGTCACTTCACTCAAGATGATATTTTCCAGCTCCATCCATTTGCCTAGGAATTTCGTGAACTCATTGTTTTTAATAGCTGAGTAGTACTCCATTGTATAAATGTACCACATTTTCTGCATCCATTCTTCTGTCGAAGGGCATCTGGGTTCTTTCCAACTTCTGGCTATTATAAATAAGGCTGCTATGAACATGGTGGAGCATGTGTCCCTGTTGTATGTTGAAACATCTTTTGGATATATGCCAGGAGTGGTATAGCTGGGTCCTCAGGTAACACTATGTTCAATTTTCTGAGATACCACCAGACTGCCTTCCATAGTGGTTGTACCAGTTTACAATCCTACCAACAATGGAGGAGTGTTCCTCTTTCTCCACATCCTCGCCAACATGTGCTGTCACCTGTGTTTTTGATCTTAGCCATTCTGACTGGTGTGAGGTGGAATCTCAGTGTTGTTTTCATTTGCATTTCTCTGATGACTAGGGATGCTGAACACTTCTTTAGGTGCTTCTCAACCATTCGAGCTTCCTCAGTTGAGAATTCTTCGTTCATCTCTGTGCTCCATTTATTAATAGGGTTCTTTGATTGTCTAGAGTTTACTTTCTTCAGTTCTTTGTATACCTTGGATATTAGCCCTTTATCAGATGTAGGGTTGGTGAAGATCTTTTCCCAATCTGTTGGTTTCCGCTCTGTCCTATTGACTGTGTCCTTTGCTTTACAGAAGCTTTGCAGCTTTATGAGGTCCCATTTGTCAATTCTTGGTCTTAGAGCACAGGCCATGGTGTTCTGTTCAGGAACTTTTTTCCTGTGCCTATGTGTTCCAGGCTTTTCCCCAGTTTCTCTTCTATTAGTTTCAGTGTGACTGGTTTTAGGTGGAGGTCCTTGATCCACTTGGAATTGAGCTTTGTACAAGGAGATAAGTATGGATCAATTGGCTTTTTTCTACATGCTGACCTCCAGTTGGACCAGCACCATTTGTTGAAAGTGCTGTCTTTTTTCCACTCGATGGTTTTAGCTCCTTTGTCAAAGATCAAGTGACCATAGGTATGGAGGTTCATTTCTGGGTCTTCTATTCTATTCCATTGATCCTCCTGCTTGTCTCTGTTCCAATACCACACAGTTTTTACCACTATTGCTTTGAAGTTCTCTTTCTTTGTTGGGTCTTTGTGTGGTTTAGGTATGAGCGGAATCGTGGCTTCGTAGAATGAATTGGGTAGTGTACCTTCTGTTTCTATTTTGTGGAATAGTTTGAAAAGAATTGGAATTAGGTCTTCCTTGAAGGTCTGATAGAATTCTGCACTAAAACCTTCTGGTCCCGGACTTTTCTTTGTAGGGAGACTTTTAATGACTGCTTCTATTTCTTTTGGGGTTATGGGACTGTTTAGATGGTTTATCTGGTCCTGATTTAACATTGGTAACTGGTATTTGTCTAGAAAATTATCCATTTCATCCAAATTTTCCAATTTTGTTGAGTATAGGCTTTTGTAGTAGGATCTGATGATTTTTTGAATTTCCTCAGTTTCTGTTGTTATGTCACCCTTTTCAGTTCTGATTTTATTAATTTGGATACTGTCTCTCTGCCCTCTGATTAGTCTAGCTAAGGGTATATCTATCTTGTTGATTTTCTCAAAGAACCACCAGCTCCTGGTTTTATTGATTCTTTGGATAGTTCTTTTTGTTTCTATTTGGTTGATTTTAGCCCTGAGTTTGATTATTTCCTGCCGTCTACTCCTCTTGGGAGTATTAGCTTCTTTGTGTTCTAGGTCTTTCAGGTGCATTGTCAAGCTGCTAGTGTATGCTCCCTCCAGTTTCTTTTTGTAGGCACTTAGAGCTATGAATTTTCCTCTTAGCACTGCTTTCATTGTATCCCATAGATTTTGGTATGATGTGTCATCATTTTCATTAAATTCTAAAAAGTTTTTAATTTCTTTCTTTCTTTATTTCTTCCCTTACCTGATTATCAAGGAGTAGGGTATTGTTCAGTTTCCATGTGAATGTGGGCTTTCCATTGTCTTTGTCATTTTTGAAGACCAGTCTTAGACCTTGGAGATCTGATAGGATGCAGGAAATTATTTCAATTTTTTTATATCTGTCGAGGCCTGTCTTGTGCCCAATTATATGGTCTATTTTGGAGAAGGTAACATGAGGTGCTGAGAAAAAGTTATATTATTTTGCTTTAGGGTGAAATATTCTATAGATATCTGTTAAGTTCATTTGGTTCATAACTTCTGTTAGTTTCACTGTATCTCTGCTTAGTTTCTGTTTCCATGATCTATCCATTGCTGAGAGTGGGGTGTTGAAGTCTCCCACTATTATTGTGTGAGGTGCAATGTGTGTTTTGAGCTTTAGTAAGGTTTCTTTAATGAAAGTCAATGGTCTTGTATTTGGAGCATAGATATTCAGAATTGAGAGTTCATGTTGGTTGACTTTTCCTTTGACAAGTATGAAATGCCCTTCCTTATCCTTTTTGATAGCTTTAAGTTGAAAATCGATTTTATTCGATATTATAATGGCTACTCCCGCTTGTTTCTTAGGACCATTGGCTTGAAAAATTGTTTTCCAACCTTTTACTCTAAGGTAGTGTCTGTCTTTGTCACTGAGGTGGGTTTCCTGTAAGCAGCAAAAAGCTCCGTCCTGTTTGCATATCCAGTCCGTTAGCCTATGTATTTTTTATTGGGGAATTGAGTCCATTGATGTTAAGAGATACTAAGGAGAGGGTGTTGTTGCTTCCTGTCATTTTTGCTAATAGTGGAGACATCGTTTGTGTGGTTATCTTCTTTTGGGTTTGATGGAAAAGGATTATTTTCTTGCTCTTTCTGGGGTATGATTGCCCTCCTTGTATTGGAGCTTTCCTGCTATTATCCTTTGTAAAGCTGGATTTGTGGGAAGATACTGTGTAAATTCAGTTTTGTCATGGAATATCTTAGTTTCTCCGTCTATGGTAATTGAGAGTTTTGCTGGGTAAAGTAGCTTGGGCTGGCATTTATGTTCTCTTAGGGTTTGTATGATATTTGTCCAGGATCTTCTGGCTTTTATAGTATCTGGTGAGAAGTCAGGTGTAATTCTGATAGGTTTGCCTTTATATGTTATTTGGCCTTTTTCCCTAACTGCTTTTAAAATTCTTTCTTTGTTTTGTACATTTTGTGTCTTGATTATTATGTGACGGGAGGTGTTTCTTTTTTGATCTAGTCTGTTTGGCGTTCTGTAGGCTTCTTGTGTGATTATGGGCATCTCATTCCTTAGGTTAGGGAAGTTTTCCTCAATAATTTTGTTGAAGATATTTACTGGCCCTTTAAGTTGGGAATATTCACTCTCATCTATATCTATTATCCTTAGGTTTGGTCTTCTCATTGCGTCCTGGATTTCCTGGATATTTTGTGTTAAGAATTTTTTGCATTTTGCATTTTATTTGACAGTTGTGTCAATATTTTCTAAGGTATCTTCTGCACCTGAGATTCTTTCTTCTATCTCTTGTATTCTGTTGGTGATGCTTGTGTCTATGACTCCTGATCTCTTTTCTAGGTTTTTCTATCGCCAGGGTAGTCTCCCTTTGTGATTTCTTTATTGTTTCTACTTCCATTTTTATGTCCTGGATGGTTTTCCTCAATTCCTTCATCTGTTTGTTTGTGTTTTCTTGTAATTCTTTAAAGGATTTTTGTGTTTCTTTAAAGACTTCATCCTGTTTTCCTGTGTTCTCCTCAAGTTTTTTGATAGTGTTATTTA
>NW_021625127.1:0-1794 GCF_004785775.1 Grammomys surdaster
GCACAGACTTGTTAATGGCAATGATGTGATAAGGATAGCTTCCCACATCTGCCCCCTTTTTATTTAAAAGTGATCCTAAGAAGAGGCCATAGAAAAGTGAAAGAGTTCAGGCCGGGCAGACACAAACCAATCAAAAGGAGAGAGGTCTAGATTTTCTCCTCCTCAATAAGTGAGGCAGGCCCGTGTCTCTACACTCACTTCGGGGTGCAATGGGAACTCGAGCCCTCCCGAGCTTAACGAGTGTGAGAACAACCATATCACAGTCCTCAAGGTGCAATGGGAACCCGAGCCCTTCTTGAGTCTGGATTTGGTTCCTGGGACAGATAGAGAGAAAGAATTAGGGAAGCCAAAATGCCCAACTCTTGTGCAATGGAGAAAAACTCCCAGAGGTGCCAGGGCCATTTGGCAGGGGGAGGAGATGGTATTACAGATTATGGCCTTGTCTTAACAGGTCTTTGGGGCAGTTGTTAATCATGGCTATCCAGTCCCTTAGTCCAGTGCTACAAGTGCCTGGGCAATCACCACCTTATCCTGTTGTCACTGTGACCTGAGCTTTTAAAGGAGCCGCAACACGAGCGCCAGCCCACAGCAGAGCAAGGCTCCGAAAAGACCCACCCCCAACCATTCTTTAAAATAAGAAAATATTGAAGAGATCCATGTAGACAGTCCTTCGGTCAGGGACAAATCAAGTCTGGTAGAATTCACTTCTATAATCGCAAAGCGTAACTTCCGAAGCGTCTCTTCAAACTCTACAGTCCAATTCTGTAATAAAAACTGAGATAAAGTTTTAGAAAAATTTGCTACTTCCTCGTCTAACTCCGCCTCCTCTGTAGAATCTAATGACTCCTCACTGGAGTCCCCAGAGGAACTCTCTGCACTGT
Source organism: Grammomys surdaster (assembly GCF_004785775.1). Classification (NCBI taxonomy): domain Eukaryota; kingdom Metazoa; phylum Chordata; class Mammalia; order Rodentia; family Muridae; genus Grammomys; species Grammomys surdaster. The sequence goes on from NW_021625127.1 coordinate 882, forward strand.
CGATAGTCAGTGCCTCTAGGTTGGGGTAAAGCGAGCTTTTCCCATTAGGGGGTATCTCTCCTTTTTTAGGAGGGTTCTTTTCTTCAGCTGAAAGGTGTTCCTTTTCCTTTTGTTTCGGTACCTTTTTCCTACGCGCGCCCATCCTCTCACTGCGTTCGGTTTCTGACATGCTATCCTGAACATCTTCTAGCGTAGCCTGTCCTTTCCTTATGGCTATCTTACAGTTTTCATCTTGTAGGCAGTTCTTAATAAGTTTCCAGATCGCAACTGTGCCGTTACTCAAATCGTTGTCATCGCGGTGCCTTTCTAAGTCCTTTCCCAGTTTATTCCAAGAGGGGAGAGCCAAAGACCCAGAGACGGCAAACCAGGGGGCAACGCAATCCACCTCTTTTATGAAGTTCCTCAAAGTCCTGTTAGCAATTTTAATATCCCGCTGTTTGAGTACGGCCTCCAAAGTAGTGATTACTGACTGTGATGAACCCATGACGGCTGCGGCTTATCTACGTCCGCCTTAGTACCGTCTCAAAAGTGAAAGTAACAGCGGCCCAGCCCGCGGCTTATCTACGTCCGACTAACGGCCGGGAGTCAAGAGGAACTTTGTCCCACCTTTATCTACAGGAGGGAGAAAGAGACAAGACCAGTGTCACTGGCTATTTACTTCAGACTACTTTGCTACTAACAATGGCCACCGCGAAGACAGGGCAAAACAAGCACCATGAAAATGACAGCCAAGCACAACCCGAATATTTCAGGAATAGACATACCTCTCCGAACTCACCCCTGCAGTTCTGAATCCTCCTCTATCGAGGGGTCCTCCAAGGTGCTGACGATGGCAAGGTCAAGTGTCCGGGGTTTCTGGCACCAGTTGTCCCGCGCAACCTCCCGCCAGCAGGAAAGACGCGGCACACTCAGG
>NW_021625128.1:0-2304 GCF_004785775.1 Grammomys surdaster
AATACAAAATCACACATCAAAATTAACATTATCTATACATTTTAATTGAACTTTTATATGGTTATCATAGCCATTTTTTCAAATAATACTATAACAGCTTATAATTTATATATTCACCAGCATTTGCAGATTAGGATGTTAACATTCAACCACCTGCATTTATTTGTTCATTATCTTAGTACAGCATTGTTTATATATGATTTAAATTATTCCATTTAAATTTTATGATGTGCTTGTGATATATTACTTCTAATTCTACTTATTACAGATGAGAACAGTCTTACAAAATAATTTAAGGCTAGTTTGGGTATTTTATATCTCTGAAAGGCAACTCTTAAGGAGAAAACTGTTTCCTTAATGTGGAGGGATTTTTAAAACTAGACTCTTCCAAGATTCCCTTTTCTATGCTTATATGAATTTTTAAATATGCCATAATGTCTCATGTATGAGGGCAATAACAAACACTAAATGTCATTCTCACAGAGATGACATTACAGTTAAGTTAAGGACTGTTAGCCTCCTTCTTGGTTGGTCTTAGCCAGACTCTTAATGGTCACATGATATCATCTGTAACACAGCACTGTGGTCTCATTAGCTTCTAGTTTCAATGCAATTGGCTTTCCCTGCCTCCTCAAATGATTGCCAAGCATAACTCAGTATTGGATTACATCACACAGAATATAAAGAAATGTCAGTGAGTGTATATATGCTTTATTGTATCATAGTCCATCAGACACAAGTAACTGAACAAAGAAAACAAAAAAATTAAGAAAAGAAATCAAAGTCATGTTCCTATAGAAACCATACTTCCTCATAGTAGTTCTAATTTATGAGTATGGGAGGAATGACAAAAATAGAAAATAAGTGTTAAGTAGCATCATAGCAATAATGAGTGCAGGTGAGATCAATAATTACTAAAATTAGTGAGCAGAACATGATCAGATAAAGGCAGTCTGCAATCTCGATGTATTCCTCAAAAGACACTAATTTATATAAAGGAGAAAATAGCAATTACAGTGAGAAGCCTTAGAGACAACACCTTAATAAAGTGATCAGTGTAGCAACAGCACTAATAAGTTATATTGATTTTTCATATATCCTGATATGATGAACTGAAAATAACATAATGTCAGTGGCATACTTCCAAAACTGCTGAGCAAAACTAATCATGTTAGATCAGAAATTAAACAGAGCCTGTTTAACGTATATATGTTGTTTTAAAAACTGTCAAAATAAGACTAGACTGTCAGCTACTGCATAGTGAGGGAGTTTGAAGAATGTGACAAATGGGGTGCTGGAAAATGACAACAAAGCAAACACCACATACACTGTGGTTACCTGAAAGAGACGAAGTTCTAAAGAGGCTATGAAGGTTCTACTCATCTGTTCATGTCTAAAAGATTGAGAAGCAAAAGTTAATTTAAGAGTAATGAACGTAGATAGACACTGTGATAGAATCACACAGTGATTCTCAGCCTATGGGTTGCAGCCCATTTGGGGAGTCAAAGGACCTTTTCACAGGGGCTACTCTAAGAACATCAAAAAACATAGATGGGACTTCCGGTTTGGGACCGAGCCTAGAGCAGGTCACAGGCAGCAGCTCCGTACCCAACCACAGAAAATCAAGAAAAACAGGGACTCCCAGGAGCTTGAACTCACGCAGCATCCCAGGTAAAATTGAATCACCTGTGATGCCTGCTATTAGAAGTTCTAACCCAGATGGACCAGAAGCCAGGAGCCTCGCCCTTACCCTCACCCCCTACCTTTTCCCACCTGTACAAGGTCCCCCGAAGCTGGGCAACTGCAAGATCCTGCTTGGCAACTGCAGATAGACTCAAAGCAGTGTACCATATCATCTGAAGAATAGCAGGGAGACCATAACTCAAGCAGTGTACCATATCTTCTGAAGAATAGCAGGTTGCAGTCCTCCTCGCCCCCACGAATAACCAGGACCCGCCGGTCGGGTCAAGTGGCACCCAGACGTGGGGCTCGAGGCACGGACCCATCCGGACGGACCCTCATTGAGAGGATGTGCACACGACATCAAGATTGAGCAAGACAGAGATCATCGCCCGTGACCTGTCATCCACGGAACCAGGTTGATGCTGCCATCAAGAAGGCAGTTGAAGTTCATTACCATCAGCTGAAAATTGCAGAGGATCCAGAAGTGACTCCGCAGGAGACTGACACAGCTGTCAGCTCCCCTGCCTCCCCCTACGGTCGACCCCTAGACTTCCACGCCCTCCAGAAGGGTTCCTGGTATGCCTGGCTTTGCCCTCATTTCTCTCGCTAGAGAGCTTGGCC
>NW_021625129.1:0-1829 GCF_004785775.1 Grammomys surdaster
TATTTTTTATTTTTTTTGTTGAGAATGCCATGCATAATAGTTTGATCAGATTCTTTCTCTTATCCCCAATTTCTCCCAGATCCTCACTCACCTCTCAACCCATCCAACTTCATGCTCCTTATCTTTATTTTTTAAAAAAAGAGGATTTTTCCTTAATTGAGATTTAAAATATACCCTGATATTTTCACTTTTCCATACAATATACGAAATTTCTGAGTTTCCGATGATGTTTCATTTTCTAGTATTACCATGAAAAAAAAGCAAGGTACAATAAAAAGGCAACCATAAGTGGCAGACTCATCCTTAGAAACCCCCAAGGATGTTAATCCTTGTAACATTATTCCCACAAGATTTGATATCCAAGAGTCATTAAAAAGATGTGTTGAAATTGAGGCATAGAAGTATTTAGCATCTCCACTCTAGCTGATTTTCAGGCCTTAGAGAAAGATCATGGATTCACATGGTTTGGGCTTCATTGTTGCAGGACCATCTGAGTGAAGATTCAGCATAAATCAGAGGAGATTAATTGAAGAGAGCAATTGAGTACACAGCATCCAAAAGCAAATGACAGAGATCCAATTTTAAAGCTGTTAGTCAAGAAGTTGACTATCTTTCTTACTGCTGGCTGAGATTGGGTAAGATGTTTCTAAAAAGCTAAAAATAAGACCTAACACAAATTTTCAAAGTGGTAAAATAATATTATTCAGATGCAAAATTAGCACAGATTAGAGACTGAGAGACTGACACAGTTGGGAGTGAACTTACAAGTGGGACTAATCAAGGGCTCCATTTACCCTTTGGACATTTCTTGGACAGTATTCAGGAGAAAGAAGTTCAGTTATAAAATAAGGGTGAGTAGCTTTAGGTTTTGAGTGATAAATTAAATAATATAATGATTTTGTACTGTACATGTTATATCACTTCCCACAGTGCATCTGAGTTTAATTAGGTGCACTGAATTGAGTATCCATATCTGGTAGTAAACAGAGCACTCTCCCTATTGGTTCACTTGAAGGACAATGAATACTTTTCACTGCAGGCACTTAAAACTATTTTGAACCTGAATATATTAGGAATACACTGGACGCACATGTGTAAAAGTGATTACTGTTTGGGATTAAGACACACACACACACACATATGTATATATATACATATACATATATTTTTATTATTATTATTATTATTATTATTATTTATTATTATTGAGAAGACTGAGCTCTGCAATCCTATACTGTATGAGATCCAAGCAGATTCTGAGGTTTCTAGGTACATTGCTTGGGTAGAAGTATTTGTGCATAGTACATGCAAACAATGGATCTAGGCTTCCAAGTTCATTATTGAAAGTAGATAGTTTGGTGTGCACAATCAAACCAAATGAGGTCCCAAGCTACTATACTATTTATTATCCAGTATTGCTGCTGTAATTTGGACTGAAAGTTTGGTCACTGCCTGAAGTACTATCTTCAAGTTACCTCTATAAAACAACAAGGGAGATAATTAGAAACCAGACCAGAAACTAGAGAGTCCTAATGCTTCTGTCTTTTATAAGGGACATGGGATTGAACCAATAATATTTCTAGGTTCTGAACAAGGGCATGAATCAGAACACTTAATTTTGAAGTACCTTCCCACAAACTGCCCAACCAGATTCTATTTTAAGTTTTCATCATTAAAAGAATACAGAAAGATGAACATATAATGAATGGAACAAGATAAAAAAAGGCAGGGGGGTTTAATGAAGCCAATTGATAGTGCTCAAGAGATAAAGGGTGGTTTCTTTTTTTTATATTTGTAAAAAAATGTTTATTATAAAAAACAAAACTCGC
>NW_021625130.1:0-1144 GCF_004785775.1 Grammomys surdaster
CTTGATCACCACAACAAAAATTGGCTTTTTCCTAAACCAAGGCCACCCTTGATATGGCCGCTAACATTGGGGAGCCTTCCTTTATGACAATATTACAACCCAAACTGACAAATGGTTGGTAAATTGAACATTTACAAGGGACTAGGAAGGCTGTGAGTTAGCCCAAGGACGGGATTATTGTAGGTCCACTTTCCAGGGGCCCACCCAATGCAGCCGAAAAGGAGTGCGTGGTGCTGGGAGTGGGTGCAGCCTACATGGCCTAAGACAGGGCTCTCACCCTCCTTTCATCCACATCGGAGTCCCTTGACGTTGTCCATCGTCGACAGCCTAAAGCCTTCGACCATCGATGTGACTCGTCTCACATCAGTGTTTTGGGGTTGTGAACTTGTCTAAGACCCCCCATAATTAGACATCCAAATTCAAAATTCACATAGTTGGGATTGATCATAAGACGCCTTCTCTAACTAAACAGAGAAGGGGGAGATGCCAGAAGCCAGGACCCTCACCCTTACCCTCACCCCCTACCTTTCCCCACCTGCACAATGTCCTCTGAAGCTTGGCAACTGCAAGATCCTGCTTAGCAACTGCAGATAGACTCAAAGCAGAGTACCATATCTTCTTAAGAATAGCAGGGAGACCATAACTCAATCAGTGTACCATATCTTCTAAAGAACAGCAGGTAAATCATAATTCAAGGCAGTGTATCATATAGATCATGACATGTTTCAAGGCACAGGCCAATAAGATTCTGTACTTTTCCACCACCTGGCCCCTCTTACCCCCTCCCCTTGTAAAACATGCTATAAAAAAGCATTTCATGTTCAAAAAAATTAAATAAAAAATTTAAAAAAAAAGAGAAATTATAATCAGGATACATTATATTTTAAAAATTCATTTTAAATAAGGAAAAATAGAAAAAAATAGTAAAAATTATTTAAGTTAAAAATAAACAATGTTAAAAAGAAACAATCTAATTTCTATAAAAAGTCAATATTCATTTGTACAGAATTCAAAGAAATAAATTCAAAAAATGTTTTGGAAACACAAAACACCATATGTAGTAAAAAAATTCTCTTTATCATTTATTTTAAAACTATTATTTTTTATTTTTTTTGTTGAGAATGCCATGCATAATAGTTTGATC
>NW_021625131.1:0-2044 GCF_004785775.1 Grammomys surdaster
TGCACTTTTGAGTTAGAATGCAGAAAACAAGCAAGTTTAGTAATGCCACATTGTGAAATCATTAAAAATGTTGCATTTGAGGAGGGATTTGGATACTGTAATTACATTATCTTAGTAGGAGGATCATAATTTCTCCCATCTCTTTAGTAGGACTCCAAAAAAATTAGCTTTCCTATAATATTTCTGTTGGATAAGTGTTGAGGTTTGGCCTTACTGTCTATTGTAATGCAAAGTGTGGGTCTCCAAGACTTGGAGTGTGTACGTAGACCTATGTCAACTTGCCCCCAAGTTATTTCTGATTGGAGTAAAGATGCTGAGAGCCAAAACTAGGTAGATGAGACATGGGTGGAGTTTAAATTTCCTTGGCTTTGGGTCAAAGGAGAAGAGAAATCACTAAGGGTTAGAAGTCAAAAGATATCACTTTAAAGGCTGGCCAATTGGAGTTAAGAGTAGCCTCGATAAAACATAGTAAGTAATAACTTGGGGTTATCGAAAGGAAAGTAGATTCTAATAGAGTAGAAGGTAGGTACACTCTGCTATTGGACTGTTTAAGATTTATTGCAAGTATAAAGTTTGTGTCTTTTATTTGGGAACTAAGCAGTCAAAGGCAAGGTAGAAACCTTGGGTTAAGATTCTAAACTTCTACAAAAGAAAAGACTGAATGTTCAATCTGGGTTAAATTTTAAGGAGTGGCAATAGCACATGAAAATGTAATGTTAGGAGAACCAAACTGTCATGCCATCCTCCAGGGTTAGAGCTGAAACTCAGATTTCATTTATTTTAACTGGGAATAGAAATCTTTTCCTGGGGTAGCATAGTAGTTGTTTCCAATTGGCAACTGCCTATTAATGATAGCTTAGTTTTCTCTGAAAGAGTCACAATGGGCAGACAAAACACTCTTAAGGGCAGATCACATGCCTAGAAATATATGAGCAACACAAAACTAACTCAGTGGCATTTTGGAGGTTCTATTTTTTTTTCTTGGAGGTTCTTTGTCTCATAACACTTTTTCAAGAATTTTTTTAAACTTACAGGTTCTTTGTGCATACATTATGGCTTCCAGTTTTGTCTTTTGATGAAATTTCTGTTTGCTATTGACTGTTAGCATCTTCACTTACCAATCAGAAAGTTGCTATGTCTATATATGTGGAGTTGTAAAAGAGAAATTATAGACTTCCGGTTTGGGCCCGAGCATAGAGCAGGTCACAGGCAGCAGCTCCGTACCAAACCCCAGAAAACCGAGAGAAACAGGAACTCTCAGGAGCTTGAACTCGCGCAGCATCCCAGATACCCTCAGAAAGCCAGGCCCAACCATATATACGATGAATAACAATTTACATCCAGGGAAGAGAAATCTCCCTGAGAATCCCCTTCTTTTTTCTTTCCAGGTAAAAATGAATCACCCGTGATGCCTGCTGTCAGAAGTTCTAATCCAGATGGGCCAGAAGCCAGGATTCTTGCCCTTACCCTGAACCCCTACCTTTTCCCACCTGCACAAGGTCCCCTGAAGCTTGCCAACTGCAAGACCCTGCTTGGCAACTGCAGATAGACTCAAAGCAGTGTACCATATCATCTGAAGAATAGCAGGGAGACCATAACTCAAGCAGTGTACCATATCTTCTGAAGAATAGCAGGTTGCAGTCCTCCTCGCCCCCACGAATAACTAGGGCCTGCCAGTCGGGTCAAGTGGCACCCAGACGTGGGGCTCGAGGCACGGACCCCTCTGGACGGACCCTCATTGAGAGGATGTGCGCACAACATCAAGATTGAGCGAGACAGAGATCGTCGCCCGCGACCTGTCGTCCACGGAACCAGGTTGATGCTGCCATCAAGAAGACGGTTGAAGTTCATTACCATCAGCTGAAAATTGAAGAGGATCCAGAAGTGACTCCGCAGGAGACTGACACAGCTGCCAGCTCCCCTGCCTCCCCCTACAGTCGACCCCTAGATTTCCACGCCCTCCAGAAGGGTTCCTGGTATGCCTGGCTTTGCCCTCGTTTCTCTCGCTAGAGAGCTTGGCCTCTTGATCACCACAACAAAAATT
>NW_021625132.1:0-1447 GCF_004785775.1 Grammomys surdaster
TGCACTTTTGAGTTAGAATGCAGAAAACAAGCAAGTTTAGTAATGCCGCATTGTGAAATCATTAAAAATGTTGCATTTGAGGAGGGATTTGGATACTGTAATTACATTATCTTAGTAGGAGGATCATAATTTCTCCCATCTCTTTAGTAGGACTCCAAGAGAATTGGCTTTCCTATAATATTTCTGTTGGATAAGTGTTGAGGTTTGGTCTTACTGTCTATTGTAATGCAAAGTGTGGGTCCCCAAGACTTGGAGTGTGTACGTAGACCTATGTCAACTTGCCCCCAAGTTATTTCTGATTGGAGTAAAGATGCTGAGAGCCAAAACTAGGTAGATGAGACATAGGTGGAGTTTAAATTTCCTTGGCTTTGGGTCAAAGGAGAAGAGAAATCACTAAGGGTTAGAAGTCAAAAGATATCACTCTAAAGGCTGGCCAATTGGAGTTAAGAGCAGCCTAGATAAAACATAGTAAGTAATAACTTGGGGTTATCGAAAGGAAAGTAGATTCTAATAGAGTAGAAGGTAGGTACACTCTGCTATTGGACTGTTTAAGATTTATTGCAAGTATAAAGTTTGTGTCTTTTATTTGGGAACTAAGCAGTCAAAGGCAAGGTAGAAACCTTGAGTTAAGATTCTAAACTTCTACAAAAGAAAAGACTGAATGTTCAATCTGGGTTAAATTTTAAGGAGATGGCAATAGCACATGAAAATGTAATGTTAAGAGAACCAAACTGTCATGCCACCCTCCAGGGTTAGAGCTGAAACTCAGATTTCATTTATTTTAACTGGGAATAGAAATTTTTTCCTGGGGTAGCATAGTAGTTGTTTCCAATTGGCAACTGCCTATTAATGATAGCTTAGTTTTCTCTGAATGAGTCGCAATGGGCAGACAAAACACTCTTATGGGCAGATCACATGCCCAGAAATACATGAGCAACACAAAACTAACTCAATGGCATTTTGGAGGTTCTATTTTTTTTTCTTGGAGGTTCTTTGTCTCATAACACTTTTTCAAGAATTTTTTTTAAACTTACAGGTTCTTTGTGCATACATTATGGCTTCCAGTTTTGTCTTGATGAAATTTCTGTTTGCTATTGACAGTTGGCATCTTCACTTACCAATCAGAAAGTTGCTATGTCTATATATGTGGAGTTGTAAAAGAGAAATTATAATCAGGATACATTATATTTTAAAAATTCATTTTAAATAAGGAAAAATAGAAAAAAATAGTAAAAATTATTTAAGTTAATAAACAATGTTAAAAAGAAACAATCTAATTTCTATAAAAAGTCAATATTCGTTTGTACAGAATTCAAAGAAATAAATTCAAAAATGTATTTGGAAACACAAAACACCATATGTAGCAAAAAAATTCTCTTTATCATTTATTTTAAAACTGGTATTTTTTATTTTTTTTGTTGAGAATGCCATGCATAATAGTTTGATC
>NW_021625133.1:0-6466 GCF_004785775.1 Grammomys surdaster
TTAGCAAGAGATAAATGTGGAACAGAATCTAGATTTCAAACAAGTGTGAGTAAACGTGTTAAGGCTCTTTTAATTGTCAAGTTAAAATTACTTTTGTGTCTTCTACAGTATTTAGTGTAAGTTGCATTGATTGTAGACTTTCTAACTGTGTTAGTGTGTTGAAATCTAGCATGTCAGCTAGGAGGTCTATCAACCAGATTTTGTTTTATTGCCCTGAGTATCATAAGAACCTTACTTTTCTCCAAAAAGCTTACAAGTACTAGAAGAAGTGAGTCAGGCTTTAAGCAGAATCAAGAGGGTATTGGGCTTGATTATTGTTGGTATAGCAGCTTTAATTACATTAATTGCTAACACCACTACTTCTGCAATTGCTTTGACAAAGAAATTGAGGTAGCTACTTTTGTTAATCATTTAGCAAAAAATGTTACTAATGAGTTGATATACAAGAGGATTTAGATAGGCATTTGGAAAAACAGATTGATGCTTTGTATTCAAATTATTGAAAGGAGGTTCAGTGTTTAAAAGTAAGAAGCCATCTCAAGTGTCATACCATTGGATTCATGTTAGTTCTAAAATGTACAGTGGTAGTCATTATAATTAGGAAAAAGTTTAAAGACACTTGCAGTGTATTTGGCATAATTCTAACACCTCTCTAGATGCTTTAACTTTGCATAGTGAGTGTATGAATTTAAAGAATGATGCTCTGTTGAGCGTGGATGTGGCAGATACTGCTGATAAAATTACTTCAAGAATGGTATATATAGCTTGATCATGCTAGCCCTTTTTGTTCTGGGAATAATTTTATTTCTGCCCATCGTGATAAAGCTTGTCTTTAACAACATCAACATGTTGGCAGTTAAAGTACATGGATTGAAACTAAAAATGGACACCCAGACAGAATTATTAAATTAACAGGCTGGCAAGCCATGGATGGATAAGTTTCTGCACAAAGCCTTACAAACCTAAGCCATAAGTACATTGCATTTGATAATGCATATTCCATGATGGGTAAGGAAGGCATTCTTGGCAGAATGACCTAAAATAGGCCCAGTCTTGTTTATGAAATAAAAATGGGGGAGAGGCAGAGAGCTTATGGGGCTGCTTGGCAAGAATCTGACATGGGCCAAGAACAAGGAAATGGGCTGCCTGGCAGAAATATGACATTGGCCAAGAACAAGAAAGTGGGCTTCAGGCAAGGATCTGATATTTGGCTAGAACAAAGAAGTAGTTTCAGTTATGAATCTAAATCTTTGGCTAAAACAAGGAAGTAGGCTTCAGACATGAAAATGACTTTGGGCTAGGAAAGGGAAGTAGGCTCAGATATTTTGGTCATCCTGATAAGCCCTTAGAAACAGTGATCACAGGAGTGTTCATAGAACTTTGTTTATTGCCTTGCTTGTTCTTTGACTATTTGTGTTTATTGTCTTGCTTGTTCCTTGACTATTTGCATCTATTATACTGCCAGTTCCTCAACCTAGAACTGACCTTAATACTTGCATGTAATTAAAATGGTATGAAAACAAAAAGGAGGAGGCAGGATGAGATAGGGAGTTTCTAGAGAGGGGAAATGAGGAAAAGGGATGACATCTGAAATGTAAATAAATAAAAATATCCAATAAAAAGAGACTCTCAGGCTTTCACAGTAGAAAATAAAACATTTCAATAATAAAATGGGTAAGGGTTAAAAAAAACAAAAAATCAAAAAAGAAGCAATGAATGATATTGCTATGAATTAACCCATCTATATTCTGTAAATACGGTGCTCTTTAACCACATTATGAAAGATGGCCACTATCTGCCACCTGACATTTGTGGCATATCCTCCGACAACAGAATTACAGTGCAATTGCACTGCTTGTAAGCGCTGTAAAACTTTCAAAACATGTGAAACATGAGAGTGTCAACATGAAATGTCTCTGGGTTACACTACAATTGTCTTTAACCCCAATCCTCTGGATTCTCATCTTTTTTTTTAACCTTCTTAGACATAAAACAAGTGGTCTACACATACTTGGTCTAAACAGTGCTCTTGGTTTCAACTTTATGTCATTAATTAGTTGCAAACCTGTTATTCTCTGATGCTTCAAGTCACAAGGTTAAAAACACTAGTGTGATCAGTTCCTACAATGTTTTTTCTAATTCCTTTTCCCAGTTTTCTTTTTTTTTCTTTTCATGCTTTGGGTTCTTTCTAGCTCAGATATTTAAAGATAGTGTGCTTGTCATGCAGTTTTATGACAGATACCATGCATGGATGTTACAAGGAAACCTGGACAATGGCAGCTAGTCAAGCCAACAATCTCATCTGTCAATATCTATTACCTCTTGGATACAAGCAAACTAGCAACCAACTCTGATATATCCAGTCAGCAGACAGAACAACTAGCCTAAAACTGGGAAGAAATTTTCGCAAACCATATCGCTTAGAAAGGGGGTTTATAGCTAAAAGGTAAAAACAATTCTAAAACTTAAACAGTAAAAATAAATTATCCAACCAATACACGGTGAAATAAATTGGGCAGAAAGTTATCTATAGGATTAATGCAGATAGCCAAGTTATTTTTAAACTTTAAGCATTATTACACAAGAGAAAAACAAATAAAAACTGATTTAATAGTCACTATCATCCCAGTACAAAGGCCATCCTGCAGATCACAAAAGTTGGTGAGGATATAAGAAAAGAATAACATATACGAGGTTGGCAAGAACACAAACTGATACAGCCACTATAGAAATTACTATAGAATATCTCCAAAATGTTAAACTAGAAGTACAACAAGTACTAGAAGTATACACCACTCATGTGAATACTCCAAAAGAATTGTAAGACAGCACACCACAGAGATACTAGCACATCCATGTTATTGTTGTGCTGTTAACAATATACAAGACACATACACACACACACACACACACACACACACACACACACACACACACACAAATAGCCTAAACCAGTGATTCTCAAATTTTCTAATGCTTCAACCCTTTAATATAATTCCTCATGTTGTGATGATCCCGAACCATAAAACTATTCTTTTGCTACTTCATAATTATAATTTTGCTACTGCTATGAATGGTAATGCAAATATCTGATATGCAGAAAATCTGAAATGCAGCCCAAAAAGGTCACAATCTACAAGTTGAGGACAACTGGTGTAAATTTTCTTTAACAGAAGAATGTCAAAGGAAAATATGAGATAGATAGATGATGATAGATAGATAGATAGATAGATAGATAGATAGATAGATGATAGACAGATAGATAATGAACTGTTATTCAGTTATAAAAAATGATAATATTAGGTCTTTTGAATAGAAATCTATGGACGTCAAGAATATGTTAGTGGAAGCAGTCCTGTTGCTAAGCCAGTTTTAAAAGGAAAGGCATTAGTCGTTTGTCTTCTTATGAAAAGCCCAGATAAATATACCTGTAAGACATAAAGGAAGAAGAGGAACAATGAAACACAAGGACAAGCCCTTAAGGAGTTGAGACAAAAGAAATAAAGAAGGTAATAAGGGAAAGTGAAAACAGTATCACATTTTCTCTCAAATACAGGATGTAGATTTTACCCTCTCTGTATCTCTGTGTGACTCTGTATCTGTCTCTTTCCCCTCCCCCTTTGTGTGTGGGCATGTGCATGCATGTATATGTGTGCATGTGGGTGTTCGTGTGTGTGTGTGTGTGTGTTATGAAAACACAAATGTGATGATTGGGAATAGGAATGGATTCAGAGAGATATGGATGATAGGAAGAAAGGAAGGTAATATCGGGAAAAAACAAAAAAGTTATGGTAATATATGCATCAAAATGACAGGAGCTTGTTATAACTGTCTCCTGAGAGGCTCTACCAGAACCTGACAAATACAGACACAGATACTCACAATCAACCACTGGAGTTAGCACAGGGTCCCCAATGGAGGAATTAGAGAAAGGACTGATGGAGCTGAAGGGGTTTGCAACCCTATAGGAAAAACAACAATAGCAGTCAACCAGAACCCCCAAGAGCTCCCAGGGGCTAAACCACCAACCAAAGAGTACACATGGAAGAAGACATGGCTCCAGCCGCTTATGCAGCAGAGGATGTCACCATTGTCTGGCATCATTAGGAGAAGAAGCCCTTGGACCTGTGAAGGCTTGATTCCCAGTATAGGGGAATGCCAGGGCAGTGAAGTGGGAGTGGGTGAATGTGATAGGGAGCATCCTCATAGAAGCAGGGGAGTGAGGATGGGAGAGAGGGGTTCTGGAGGAGATACCAGAAAAGGAGATAATATTTGAAATGTAAACACATAAGATATCCAATAAAAAATAAACTATTGTTACTTTACAGTAAGTGTCCCTAAAATAAAATGCTTTATTTTGGAAAAAAAATGTTATGTAACGAAAAAAATTCTACCCAAACTAACAAAAAGAAAACTATACTAGTCAATGCCTAAGGACACAATGGAAGTTAAAGTGCACAAGTGAAATAATATCAGTTGAAACTTCATGCACAAGACCTGCACAAGCTTAAGCCAGAAAAAGTGCCAGTGTTAAGAGAAGTGGGCATAAAGTTCCACCCCTAGCTAAGGATCTATTGTTAACTGCTGAGAGTCAATTTTCTTTAAAGGTGTGGCTCCTGGTAGATTGACAATGGACTGATGGAAGGCCATACAGCAAAGAATATATGAGGACCACAAACTGTGTTTGACTAGCTAGAACGAAACAAGAGGATACAAAGCTGGATGTATATGTAAGGGTGGGTGTGAGTCTGAGAGAAGTTTGAGGAGTCAATGAATAAGATCAAAACACATTGTATGAAATTCTCAAAGAACTAACTTAAAGGGAGAAAAGGGACATTCCATATAATTATTACTTTTGTAAAAATGTTAAAAGGGTCAGTATTGTTATCTGATAAAATAGACCTCCAAAAATTCTTATAGATAAAGGCAAAAAGACATTATTAACTTCACTATCAGTTACTGTTCTATTGCTGTGAAGAGACAAGGACCAAAGCAAGTCATAAAAGAAAGAATTAATTGGGGTCTTGCTTATAGTTTCAGAGGGTAAGAACATTGTCATTGTGGTGGGGCATGGTGGCACTCATAGTGCTGGAGCAGGACCTGTGAGTTACATCCTAATCTGCAGGCAGTGAGGCAGAAAAAGACAGAGACAGAGAAAGAGGTGGCCAGAAAGATGTAGAGAGCATGAGAGGTGGAGGAGGAGAAGGGAGAGGGAGAGGAAGAGGAAGAGGAAGAGGGAAAGGGAGACAGACAGGGAGACAGGGAGAAAGGGAGACAGAGAGACAGAAACCGACTTTACCGGGCATAGGCTTTTAAAACCTCAAAGCCCACTTTCAGTAACATTCTTCTTCCAACATAAAAACTGATACTGTTGTCAGAGTTTGGTGTCTGCAGACTGGATGGGTTCCCCAGGTGGGGTGGTTCCTGGATGGCCCTTCCTTCAGTCTCTGCTCCATTGTTGCTGTTGCTAAGAGGCACTTGCTGACAGGAACTTGGTTTGGATGTTGCCTGGGAGGTTCTGCCATCATCTGGCCAAGCCAATGCAGATGTGGATGCTTCCAGCCAACCATCAGACTGGGAGTCGGCAGAAGGACTGGAGGAGCAGAGGGGAATTGCCACCCCATAGTGAGAACAATGTTGGCTGACCAGACCACCCAGTGCTCCCAGGGTCTAGACTACCAAGCAAAGAGTATACAAGGAGGGATTCATGGTTCCAGATACATTGTTTGGGGGTGTAAAATGTCTGTTGAAAACAATGTATTTGGAGGAAATAAAAGTCTGTGCACTGTTCTTGCAACTCTGGGTTCTTTCAACAGACAGATTATACTGATAAATTGTTAGTGCCAACAGGGACACTTTGAGGTCAATCATAGAGAGCCAACAGAAGTGGCAGGGTGAAGTAGATAAATTCAGTTCTTGGTATACATCCAGCACTTGTCAGGCCAGGCACTGTAAACTGTCCCAATTAGACAGACCCTTGGAACTGTACAATTACCCCAAAAAGCTAATGTCTAATGAGTACTGCTAGTATGTTGCCAAAATTCAGTAACAGAATTGCTTCCTATCTATCTTGTTCTTCCCAAAATTGATTTTTGATTGGAAAAAGTGATAAAAGCATTTCATATTTGTTAGAACTTGCTGACTTTTGTTAGTATTTCCCTTGATAATGAGCATCAATTCAACACTGAGTTACATATTCTTGAAGAAGGCCTTCTGAGTTCCTGTCTAACAGAAAATCAAAAAAGAAGTTATAATGACTATTGTACTTTTCTTAAATGTGACCAGTTATTCAGACTCAATAATGGACTGATCTACACATCAATATAATACTGGAAATAACAGTCTTCATTTGGAAGGCTGGTTCTGGACATTTTCAGAGATATATTTGGAAGTTAGCTGCAGTTCTCTATGAGGTTATGTTAGCAAGAGATAAATGTGGAACAGAATCTAGATTTCAAACAAGTGT
>NW_021625134.1:0-7233 GCF_004785775.1 Grammomys surdaster
ATGTTGGGAGCCGCGGCAGGTGCTGGCAAAGTCCGCCATCGCTAGGTGGCGCTGTCAGCCATAGTTCTTCCTAGTAAACAAATAAACTGCGCATGTGCCATGGTAAAGCCCGCCAAAGCTAAGCCCATCCCACGGCGTTTGGCGCGCTACGAGTATACAGCCAATCAGAGGTGATTACGCCGCTCTAGGGTATATAAGGGCTTTTCCCAGGGCTGGGGGTCGTCTTCTACCACCATTTTGGTTTATGGAAATAAACGTGTTTCTACGGAAGGATTCTGGTGTGTGTGTGTGTGTGTGTGTGTGTGTGTGTGTGTATGGTTTCGCCGGCGAGACGACTACACGCGCGCGCCCCGCACATTTGGTGCCGAAACCCGGGAGAATTTTCCATCGCCGGCACGTTTTTAGAAGACCCGCCGCTCGTCATCGAGAATCCAGAACCGTAGGACGGGGTAACGTTCTCTGAAAGATATGTTTCGATTTGATTTGATTCACTTCCCTCCCCAGTTGGCAGGAACGTTAGAGGCTTTCGCCATGGTGCTAGCAGCATCACTTTTTTTACTCCTGGTTTTCGTGAGGGTTCGGAGAATAGTACAAATCAGCATGTCAGAGACAGAGACAGGACAGAAGCGCTTAGGAATTCAGAAAGAAAAAGGAAGAAAAAGTATATTTAAGGAAAAAGGCCCTTCCAAAGACACACAGTCCAAGGAAGTGAGAGATGAGAGAAAGAACGCTCTTGGGAGAGACGGGATAATAGGAAGCCTCAGAAAGAGATCTCTTTATCCGGTAAAGGAAGTGCTGGGGCGTGATGCCTCTGAGTCGGAGGGGATAACTTCCTCAGAGGACTCAGATGAAGAAATAGGTAAACAGTTACCGCCGCAAAATCTAAAGCAGGGGAAAATGAGAGATAGAAGCCGGACGGCCTCTCGGCCTGTAGCGCCCTCCCAACCTAATGTTCCCGGCGCACTTCCGCCTCATGTGGACGGACGCGGCTCAAGCTCCTTCCTTTCAGAGGAAGACAAAAGAAAAATGTTACAAGCTTTTCCAGTGTTTGAGGACGCGGGAGGAGGCCGTGTCCACGCGCCTGTAGAGTATGCTTCTATCAAAGAATTTGCTGAATCAGTTAACAAATATGGAGTTGATGCTAATTTTACAATTATGCAGCTTGAGAGATTTGCCACTATGGCAATGACTCCGAATGATTGGCAGAACACAGTAAAAGCTGCCCTCCCTAATATGGGACAGTATATGGAATGGAAGGCCTTGTGGCACGACGCTTCTCAAGCACAGGCAAAGGCCAACGCTAATGCAGAGGGCAACCAGAGACAGTGGACTTTCGAATTATTAACAGGGCAAGGACAGTATGTTGCTGACCAGACTAACTATGATTGGGGAGCATATGGTCAGATTTCCGCCGCCGCAATTAAGGCATGGAAGGCCCTCTCGAAAAGGGGCGAGGCTGGAGGAAATTTAACAAAAATATTACAAGCCCCCCAGGAGTCCTTCTCAGAATTTGTTGCTAGAATGACAGAAGCAGCAGGCAAAATTTTCGGAGACCCAGAGCAAGTCAAGCCATTGATCGAGCAATTAGTATATGAAAATGCCTCACCAGAATGTAAGGCAGCTATTGCCCCTAGGAGAAACAAAGGGCTGACAGATTGGATAAAGGTCTGCCGAGGTCTTGGAGGCCCACTGACTAACGCCGGCCTGGCAGCAGCTATCCTGCAGGGCCAGAGCAGCTCAGGTCCTGGCGGCCGTAAAGTATGTTATAATTGTGGTAAACAGGGTCATTTGAAACGAGAATGTCGTACTCCTATACAAAAGAAAACCCCTGGGTTATGTACTAAATGCAGGAAGGGATATCATTGGGCCAATGAATGTCGCTCGGTTAAGGACATTCAGGGAAGGATTATTCAACATGATCCCTCCCCTATAGAAAGAGATGAAAATATTTCAAAAAAACGAATATCCGGGCCCAATGTCTCAGGGCCCCAAAAAATATGGGACACAAGCCTACAACCGGGGGAGATCTCTAACTGCAGAGCTACTAGAGGGTCCGCAGGGTTGGACCTCCGCTCTATCTCCCAATTCTTATTAATGCCACATGAGGGTGTGCAACCTATCCCGGTTGATTTTAAAGGTCCCCTGCCTGAGGGAAGCGTTGGCCTCATTATAGGCCGCTCCTCTCTTACCCTGAAGGGGCTTGTGGTTCATCCTGGTGTCATAGACCAAGATTATACAGGAGAACTTCAAGTTCTCTGTTCTTGCCCACAAGGCATATTTTCTATCTCCCCTGGAGATAGGATTGCTCAATTGGTTATTCTTCCAAGTTTACATAATTGTTTTCCATCCACCGGGGCGCCAAGAGGTGCCAATAGGTTCGGTTCTTCAGGAACTGACTTTGCTCATTTAGTAGTGGATCTCAAAACCAGACCCACTTTACAATTAACAATAGAAGGGAAGAGCTTTACAGGAATTTTAGACACAGGAGCTGATAAAAGTATTATTTCCTCTAACTGGTGGCCAAAAACGTGGCCTGTTACACAGTCATCCCATTCCTTACAAGGGTTGGGATATGAGGCCAACCCCACCGTCAGTTCACGCTCCTTGACTTGGAAGACGCCAGAGGGTCAGACAGGAAGCTTTATACCTTATGTGCTTCCTCTCCCCGTTAACCTCTGGGGAAGAGACATTTTACAAGACCTGGGACTGACACTAACTAATGAGTACTCTCAACAAGCTATTAATATTATGAAAAGAATGGGATATAAGGAAGGAAAAGGCCTTGGCAGAAAGGAACAAGGAAGGTTAAACCCAATTTCACAAGAAAGTAATACAGGGAGACAAGGTCTGGGTTTTCCCTAGTTGCCACTGAGGGCTCCTTGCCCATACCCTGGCTTACAGAGGAAGCCGTGTGGGTTCCTCAGTGGCCCCTATCCTCTGAGAAATTGGAAGCTGCTACAAGGCTGATTGAGGAACAGGCACAGCTTGGTCATTTAGAACCTTCTACTTCTCCTTGGAATACCCCTATCTTTGTTATAAAAAAGAAATCAGGAAAATGGAGACTTCTCCATGATCTAAGGGCCATTAATAAACAGATGCAGCTCTTTGGCTCAGTGCAACAAGGCCTGCCTCTGCTCTCTGCTTTACCTAAGCAGTGGAGGATAATAATTATAGACATTAGGGATTGCCTTTTCTCCATTCCCCTACACCCGCAAGATAGGCAAAGATTCGCGTTCACCTTAACTGCTGTTAATCACCTTGAACCAGATAAAAGATATCAGTGGACAGTTTTGCCTCAAGGCATGGCCAATAGTCCTACTATGTGCCAGCTGTATGTACAAATGGCCCTTGAACCTGTTAAGAAACAATTTCCTTCTCTACTCTTGATTCATTTTATGGACGATATTTTAATATGCCATAAAGAGTTGACCATTTTGCAGAACTCATATCCTTTATTAATTGCTACATTAAGACAGTGGGGTCTGCATATTGCCACAGAGAAGGTTCAAATTTCAGAAATTGGTTCCTTTTTAGGGACAGTTATTTACCCTGAGAAAATAGTTCCTCAAAAATTAGAAATTCGCAGAGATCATTTACATACCTTAAATGATTTTCAAAAGTTATTAGGTGATATAAATTGGTTAAGACCATTTTTGAAAATTCCCTCTGCTGAATTAAAACCTTTGTTTGACATTCTAGAAGGAGATTCCCATATTTCCTCACCAAGAGCGTTAACACCGGCTGCAAACCATGCCCTGCGATTGGTGGAGGATGCCTTGCAGGAAGCTCAGCTAAAACGCATTGATGAGACCAAAACTTTTAATCTGTGTGTCTTTAAAACCAGACATTTACCAACTGCCGTATTATGGCAGGATGGGCCCTTATTATGGATTCATCCTAATGCATCTCCTGCAAAGATTATTGAATGGTATCCAGATGCGGTTGCTCAGCTTGCCTTACGGGGATTAAAAGCAGCTGTCACTCATTTTGGAAGGGAGCCTAAAGTTTTAATAGTGCCTTATACTGCACATCAAGTTCAAATATTAACTGCTACCTCTGATGTTTGGGCCGTGTTGGTCACCTCCTTTAATGGTCAAATAGATAATCACTACCCTAAACATCCCATTTTACAGTTTGCCTTAACTCAAGCTATTGTATTTCCACAGGTCTTATCTCAAAAGCCGCTCCCGGATGGAGTGGTTGTTTACACAGATGGGTCAAAGACAGGTGTGGGTGCTTATGTAATTGATAATAAGGTCACTGCCAAACAATATCATGAGACCTCACCTCAAGTTGTGGAATGTTTGGTAGTTCTGGAGGTTCTTGAAACCTTTCCAGGCCCTTTAAATATTGTTTCAGATTCCTTTTATGTAGTAAATGCAGTTAAAGCCTTAGAAGTGGCTGGGCTAATTAGACCATCTAGTAGACTCGTAAAAGTTTTTCAAAAGATTCGATTCGCCTTAGTTAATAGGAGATTCCCGGTTTTTATTACACATATCAGGGCTCACTCAGGTCTACCAGGGCCAATGCCTCATGGGAATGACCTAGCGGATCGAGCCACAAAATTGGTTGCTATCGACTTATCTTCCAAATTAGATTTTGCCAAGGATTTTCATAAAAACTTTCATGTGACAGCAGAGACGTTACGTCGTCGGTTTGAGATAACTAGAAAGGAAGCTAGAGATATAGTTACTCAATGTCAGAATTGCTGTCAATTTTTACCAGTGCCTCATGTAGGAATTAATCCACGAGGAATTCGGCCACTACAGATTTGGCAAATGGATGTTACTCACATCCCAACCTTTGGCAAATTACGATATTTACATGTTTCCATTGACACTTATTCTGGAATTATATTTGCTTCTCCGTTGACCGGAGAAAAGGCAGCACATGTTATTCAACACTGCCTTGAGGCATGGAGTGCCTGGGAGAAGCCTAGAATTCTTAAGACGGACAATGGGCCATCGTACACTTCTCAAAAGTTTAGACAGTTTTGTCGCCAAATGGAGGTAACCCATCTGACAGGCCTCCCTTATAACCCTCAAGGACAAGGCATCATAGAACGGGCTCATCGCACTCTCAAGTCTTATCTAATAAAACAAAAGGGAGGAGTCGAGGAGACTCTACCCTCAGTGCCACGAGTCATCGTTTCTATAGCACTTTTTACCCTCAATATTTTAAATCTGGACAGTCAGGGCCATTCGGCTGCTGACAGTCACTGTTTAGAGCCTGAGAGGCCAAAAGAGATGGTGAAATGGAAGGATATTTTGACCGGACAATGGAAGGGCCCAGATATTGTTTTATTAAGAGCCAGGGGAGTGGTCTGTGTGTTTCCACAGGAAGAAGACAATCCATTTTGGTTACCAGAGCGGCTGACGAGGCGACTCGTGATACTGGAAGGTGACATCCAGACAGACCCTCCAGGCTCTGTTGATAGCCCTTGTACTGATCCAAGGCATACAGGTTCCTAGTATTTTTGTTTATTTTATCAAATTCCACCTTTAATAATTGTACCAATAAAACCTGCTGGATGTCCCAGTGTTGGAATTCTAAAGATTCACTCGCACTATGGTTGCCAGAGTCACGCGATGGGTTCCCATCCCCGTGGAGACTCCTTCCACTCTGTCATTATTTAGACAAAAAAGAGATTTTGGTATAACTGCAGCCATAGTGACGACGATATTAATTAGTGCCGTTACCGCCACTGCCACTGAGATTACTATGTCAACTTCTGTTCAGGTGGGCACTACCCCCAATTGTCAGCCACGGTGGCAGAGACTGTTAACCTTCAAACCTCCGCCAGTACCCAACTAAAAGGCGGGCTAATGATCCTTAATCAACGCCTTGATTTAGTGAGAGAGAGATTGGATATCCTCTTTCAATTAGCCCAATTGAGATGTGAGAGAAAACTGGGTACACTTTACATCACCAGTGTACAGTATAAAAACTTTACTCGTGTAACTAATCTGTCCAGAAAATTGTTTCAGTATCTTACAGGAAACTGCTCAGAAAACTTCAGTGAGACACTCAGAAAATTGAGAGCAGCTGTGGTGAACATCAACTCAACGAGCGTGGATCTGTCCCTGACTGAGGGACTGTCCTCCTAAAATTCTTCAGCTTTCTTCTTTTCTTTTTCTTCCCTTTTTTAAGTGGGTGGGAGTAGGCCTGTTTGGTATACCCTAAGTTGTGGATTATTATTCATCCTTGGTTGGTTGCAAACTCAGAGCTCAACAAAATCTTGACAAGGCTATTTTTGCACAGGCGCTTCCAAAGTACTAGGGGCTTCCCCTGCAGTGTGGTTATCACTGCCTCAATTATAAGCAGTCTCCCCCTCACAAGTGGTGGTGCTAAATGTTAGGCCATCAGCGTTGCACCCCAGAAGATTTGCCCATTACACTGGGTCAGTGAGGAGTCTTGGCCTGGTTGATCCTTGTCTGTATAGCTGTGGTACCTGAATTTTGAGACAAACAGCCCTTGCACCCCTAGGAGATGACTCCATTGCACAGGGATGGGTGTTTGCTTCTCTTTCTGTTCCCCTTAGCCCTTGCACCCGGAGGACTTGTTTCCATTGCACCTGGTAGGGTAAGGGAGACGGTCTTGAACTGTTGGTTCTTGAACGCTTATTCCCCCAAGATGGAATTCGCTCGATCGGCCTGAGGTTTGAGTCATAACCGGTACCACACTAGACAGGCCAAGAACAGCCAGTTAGATAACTCCATCCTTTTGTCTCCAGGCCGGCTGCCAATTGATCCCAACGACGGGAATAAGCTGATCTCATATGCCAGAAGTACACCACGAATGGTGATTTTACCCGGTGACAGGCATTACGAGTGACCACTACCTGGGGCGCACATTCTGAGAATGCCAGGTGTGGGTGCGCGACCCTCGTAGCCTAGCCAGAGAGCTCACCATTCTTTGGTGCTGGCTGTGGAGAAATGTCAGTCAGCCTAGACACGAGACATTGGCCAGTGCCTGTTTAACAAATCTAAAAAGAAATAGCCAGTAGACAGATTCCTCAGCCGCTGCACCCTAGGGCTTCTGGTATATGCACCCTGTAAAGCCTCAAACATTTGAGCACCACCCTCTGAGAGACTCAGACCCGCCGTGAGACCCCCAAATATGAAAGTTACGTAACCTTCCCAGGGACCTCTACCACCCTCTGTTTTTTAAAACAAAAAAGGGGCAGATGTTGGGAGCCGCGGCAGGTGCTGGCAAAGTCCGCCATCGCTAGGT
>NW_021625135.1:0-7501 GCF_004785775.1 Grammomys surdaster
GCCTTCTCGTCTTCTACCACCATTTTGGTTTATGGGAATAAACGTGTTTCTACGGAAGGATTCTAGTGTGTGTGTGTGTTCGTGTGTGTGTATGGTTTCGCCGGCGAGACTACATGCGCGCGCCCCGCACATTTGGTGCCGAAAAACCCGGGAGAATTTTCCATCGCCGGCACGTTTTCAGAAGACCCTCCGCAGCTTCCTATCCACGCGTGGAGTGAATCCAGAACCGTAGGACGGGGTAACGTTCTCTGAAAGATATGTTTCGATTTGATTTGATTCACTTCCCTCCCCAGTTGGCAGGAACGCTAGAGGCTTTCGCCTTGGTGCTAGCAGCATCACTTTTTCTGCTCCTGGTTTTCGTGAGGGTTCGGAGAATAGTACAAATCAGCATGTCAGAGACAGAGACAGGGCAGAAGCGCTTAGGAATTCAGAAAGAAAAAGGAAGAAAAAGTATATTTAAGGAAAAAGGCCTTTCCAAAGACACACAGTCTAAGGAAGCGAGAGATGAGAGAAAGAACGCTCTTGGGAGAGACGGAAGGATAGGAAGCCTCAGGAAAAGATCTCTTTATCCGGTAAAGGAAGTGCTGGGGCGTGATGCCTCTGAGTCGGAGGGGATAACTTCCTCAGAGGACTCAGATGAAGAAATAGGTAAACAGTTACCGCCGCAAAATCTAAAGCAGGGGAAAACGAGAGATAGAAGCCGGACGGCCTCTCGGCCTGTAGCGCCCTCCCAACCTAATGTTCCCAGCGCACCTCCGCCTCATGTGGACGGGCGTGGCTCAAGCTCCTTCCTTTCAGAGGAAGACAAAAGAAAAATGTTACAAGCCTTTCCAGTGTTTGAGGACGCGGGAGGAGGCCGTGTCCACGCGCCTGTAGAGTATGCTTCTATCAAAGAATTTGCTGAATCGGTTAACAAATATGGAGTTGATGCTAATTTTACAATTATGCAGCTTGAGAGATTTGCCACTATGGCAATGACTCCGAATGATTGGCAGAACACAGTAAAAGCTGCCCTCCCTAATATGGGACAGTATATGGAATGGAAGGCCTTGTGGCACGATGCTTCTCAAGCACAGGCAAAGGCCAACGCTAATGCAGAGGGCAACCAGAGACAGTGGACTTTCGAATTATTAACAGGGCAAGGACAGTATGTTGTTGACCAGACTAACTATGATTGGGGAGCATATGGCCAGATTTCCGCCGCCGCAATTAAGGCATGGAAGGCACTCTCGAAAAGGGGTGAGGCTGGAGGAAATTTAACAAAAATATTACAAGCCCCCCAGGAGTCCTTCTCAGAATTTGTTGCTAGAATGACAGAAGCAGCAGGCAAAATTTTCAGAGACCCAGAGCAAGTCAAGCCATTGATCGAGCAATTAGTATATGAAAATGCCTCACCAGAATGTAAGGCAGCTATTGCCCCTAGGAGAAACAAAGGGCTGACAGATTGGATAAAGGTCTGCCGAGGTCTTGGAGGCCCACTGACTAACGCGGGCCTGGCAGCAGCTATCCTGCAGGGCCAGAGCCGCTCAGGTCCTGGCGGCCGTAAAGTATGTTATAATTGTGGTAAACAGGGTCATTTGAAACGAGAATGTCGTACTCCTATACAAAAGAAAACCCCTGGGTTATGTACTAAATGCAGGAAGGGATATCATTGGGCCAATGAATGTCGCTCGGTTAAGGACATTCAGGGAAGGATTATTCAACATGATCCCTCCCCTATAGAAAGAGATGAAAATATTTCAAAAAACGAATATCCGGGCCCAACGTCTCAGGGCCCGAAAAAATATGGGACACAAGCCTACAACCGGGGGAGATCTCTAACTACAGAGCCACTAGAGGGTCCGCAGGGTTGGACCTCCGCTCTATCTCCCAATTCTTATTAATGCCACATGAGGGTGTGCAACCTATCCCGGTTGATTTTAAAGGTCCCCTGCCTGAGGGAAGCGTTGGCCTCATTATAGGCCGCTCCTCTCTTACCCTGAAGGGGCTTGTGGTTCATCCTGGTGTCATTGACCAAGATTATACAGGAGAACTTCAAGTTCTCTGTTCCTGCCCACAAGGCATATTTTCTATCTCCCCTGGAGACAGGATTGCTCAATTGGTTATCCTTCCAAGTTTACATAATTGTTTTCCATCCACCGGGGCGCCAAGAGGTGCCAATAGGTTCGGTTCTTCAGGAACTGACTTTGCTCATTTAGTAGTGGATCTCAAAACCAGACCCACTTTACAATTAACAATAGAAGGGAAGAGCTTTACAGGAATTTTAGACACAGGAGCTGATAAAAGTATTATTTCCTCTAACTGGTGGCCAAAAACGTGGCCTGTTACACAGTCATCCCATTCCTTACAAGGGTTGGGATATGAGGCCAACCCCACCATCAGTTCACGCTCCTTGACTTGGAAGACGCCAGAGGGTCAGACAGGAAGCTTTATACCTTATGTGCTTCCTCTCCCCGTTAACCTCTGGGGAAGAGACATTTTACAAGACCTGGGACTGACTCTAACTAATGAGTACTCTCAACAAGCTATTAATATTATGAAAAGAATGGGATATAAGGAAGGAAAAGGCCTTGGCAGAAAAGAACAAGGAAGGTTAAACCCAATCTTACAGGAGAGTAATACAGGGAGACAAGGTCTGGGTTTTCCCTAGTTGCCACTGAGGGCTCCTTGCCCATACCCTGGCTTACAGAGGAAGCCGTGTGGGTTCCTCAGTGGCCCCTATCCTCTGAAAAATTGGAAGCTGCTACAAGGCTGATTGAGGAACAGGCACAGCTTGGTCATTTAGAACCTTCTACTTCTCCTTGGAATACCCCTATCTTTGTTATAAAAAAGAAATCAGGAAAATGGAGACTTCTCCATGATCTAAGGGCCATTAATAAACAGATGCAGCTGTTTGGCTCAGTACAACGAGGGCTGCCTCTGCTCTCTGCTTTACCTAAGCAGTGGAGGATAATAATTATAGACATTAGGGATTGCTTTTTCTCCATTCCCCTACACCCGCAAGATAGGCAAAGATTTGCGTTCACCTTACCTGCTGTTAATCACCTTGAGCCAGATAAAAGATATCAGTGGACAGTTTTGCCTCAAGGCATGGCAAATAGTCCTACTATGTGTCAGCTGTATGTACAAATGGCCCTTGAACCTGTTAAGAAACAATTTCCTTCTCTACTCTTGATTCATTTTATGGACGATATTTTAATATGCCATAAAGAGTTGACCATTTTGCAGAACTCATATCCTTTATTAATTGCTACATTAAGACAGTGGGGTCTGCATATTGCCACAGAGAAGGTTCAAATTTCAGAAATTGGTTCCTTTTTAGGGACAGTTATTTACCCTGAGAAAATAGTTCCTCAAAAATTAGAAATTCGCAGAGATCATTTACATACCTTAAATGATTTTCAAAAGTTATTAGGTGATATAAATTGGTTAAGACCATTTTTGAAAATTCCCTCTGCTGAATTAAAACCTTTGTTTGACATTCTGGAAGGAGATTCCCATATTTCCTCACCAAGAGCGTTAACACCGGCTGCAAACCATGCCCTGCGATTGGTGGAGGATGCCTTGCAGGAAGCTCAGCTAAAACGCATTGATGAGACCAAAACTTTTAATCTGTGTGTCTTTAAAACCAGATGTTTACCAACTGCCGTATTATGGCAAGATGGACCCTTATTATGGATTCATCCTAATGCCTCTCCTGCAAAGATTATTGAATGGTATCCAGATGCGGTTGCTCAGCTTGCCTTACGGGGATTAAAAGCAGCTGTCACTCATTTTGGAAGGGAGCCTAAAGTTTTAATAGTGCCTTATACTGCACATCAAGTTCAAATATTAACTGCTACCTCTGATGTTTGGGCCGTGTTGGTCACCTCCTTTAATGGCCAAATAGATAATCACTACCCTAAACATCCCATTTTACAGTTTGCCTTAACCCAAGCTATTGTATTTCCACAGGTCTTATCTCAAAAGCCGCTCCCAGATGGAGTGGTAGTTTACACAGATGGGTCAAAGACAGGTGTGGGTGCTTATGTAATTGATAATAAGGTCACTGCCAAACAATATCACGAGACCTCACCTCAAGTTGTGGAATGTTTGGTAGTCCTGGAGGTTCTTGAAACCTTTCCAGGCCCTTTAAATATTGTTTCAGATTCCTTTTATGTAGTAAATGCAGTTAAAGCCTTAGAAGTGGCTGGGCTAATTAGACCATCTAGTAGACTCGTAAAAGTTTTTCAAAAGATTCGATTCGCCTTAATTAATAGGAGATTCCCAGTTTTTATTACACATATCAGGGCTCACTCAGGTCTACCAGGCCCAATGTCTCATGGGAATGACCTAGCGGATCGAGCCACAAAATTGGTTGCTATCGCCTTATCTTCCAAATTAGATTTGGCCAAGGATTTTCATAAACACTTTCATGTGACAGCAGAGACGCTACGTCGTCGGTTTGAGATAACTAGAAAGGAAGCTAGAGATATAGTTACTCAATGTCAGAATTGCTGTCAATTTTTACCAGTGCCTCATGTAGGAATTAATCCACGAGGAATTCGGCCACTACAGATTTGGCAAATGGATGTTACTCACATCCCAACCTTTGGCAAATTACGATATTTACATGTTTCCATTGACACTTATTCTGGAATTATATTTGCTTCTCCGTTGACCGGAGAAAAGGCAGCACATGTTATTCAACACTGCCTTGAGGCATGGAGTGCCTGGGGGAAGCCTAGAATTCTTAAGACGGACAATGGGCCATCGTACACTTCTCAAAAGTTTAGACAGTTTTGTCGCCAAATGGAGGTAACCCATCTGACAGGCCTCCCTTATAACCCTCAAGGACAAGGCATCATAGAACGGGCTCATCGCACTCTTAAGTCTTATCTAATAAAACAAAAGGGAGGAGTCGAGGAGACCCTACCCTCAGTGCCACGAGTCATCGTTTCTACAGCACTCTTTACCCTCAATATTTTAAATCTGGACAGTCAGGGCCATTCAGCTGCTGACCGTCACTGTTTAGAGCCTGAGAGGCCGAAAGAGATGGTGAAATGGAAGGATATTTTGACCGGACAATGGAAGGGCCCAGATATTGTTTTATTAAGAGCCAGGGGAGCGGTCTGTGTGTTTCCACAGGAAGAAGATAATCCGTTTTGGCTACCAGAGCGGCTGACGAGGCGACTCGCGATACTGGAAGGTGACACCCAGACAGACCCTCCAGGCTCTGATGATAGCCCTTGTACTGATCCAAGGGATACAGGTTCCTAGTATTTTTGTTTATTTTATCAAAATTCCACCTTTAAGAATTGTACCAATAAAACCTGCTGGATGTCCCAGTGTTGGAATTCTAAAGATTCACTCGCACTATGGTTGCCAGAGTCACGCGATGGGTTCCCATCCCCGTGGAGACTCATTCCACTTTGTCATTATTTAGACAAAAAAGAGATTTGGTATAACTGCAGCCATAGTGACGACGATATTAATTAGTGCCGTTATCGCCACTGCCACTGAGATTGCTATGTCAACTTCTGTTCAGGTGGGCACTACCCCCAATTGTCAGCCACGGTGGCAGAGACTGTTAACCTTCAAACCTCCGCCAGTACCCTACTAAAAGGCGGGCTAATCATCCTTAATCAACGCCTTGATTCAGTGAGAGAGAGATTAGATATCCTCTTTCAACTAGCCCAATTGAGATGTGAGAGAAAACTGGGTACACTTTACATCACCAGTGTACAGTATAAAAACTTTACTCGTGTAACTAATCTGTCCAGAAAATTGTTTCAGTATCTTACAGGAAACTGCTCAGAAAACCTCAGTGAGACACTCAGAAAATTGAGAGCAGCTGTGGTGAACATCAACTCGACGCACGTGGATCTGTTCCTGACTGAGGGACTGTCCTCCCAGAATTCTTCAGCTTTCTTCCTTTCTTTTCCTTTTCCCCCCTTTTTTTTTTTAAGTAAGTGGGAGTAGGCCTGTGTGGTATATCCTAAGTTGTGGTTTAGTATTCATCCTTTGATTGGTTTGCGAACTCATAGCTCAACATAATCTTGACAAGGCTAATTTTGCACAGGCGCTTCCAAAGTACTAGGGGCTTCCCCTGCAGTGTGGTTATCACTGCCTCAATTAAGCAGTCTCCCCCTCATGAGTAGTGGTGCTAATGTTAGGCCATCAGCGTTGCACCCCAGAACATTTGCCCTTTACACTGGGTCAGTGAGGAGTCTTGGCCTGGCTGATTCTTGTCTGTATAGCTGTGGTACCTGAGTTTTGAGACAAACAGCCCTTGCACCCCTAGGAGATGACTCCATTGCACAGGGATGGGTGTTTGCATCTCTTTCTGTTCCCCTTAGCCCTTGCACCCAGAGGACTTGTGTTTCCATTGCACCTGGTAGGGTAAGGGAGACGGTTTTAAACTGTTGGTTCTTTGATCGCTTATTCCCCCAAGATGGAATTTGCTTGATCAGGCCTTAGGTTTGAGTCATAACTGGTACCATGCTAGACAGGCTAAGGGCAGTCAGTTAGATAACTCCATCCTTTTGTCTCCAGGCCGGCTGTCAATTGATCCCAACGACGGGAATAAGCTGATCTCATATGCCAGAGGTATACCACGAATGGTGATATTACCCGGTGACAGGCATTACGAGTGGCCACAACCTGGAGCGCACATTCGGAGAATGCCAGGTGTGGGTGCGCGACCCTCGTAGCCTAGCCAGAGAGCTCACCATTCTTTGGTGCTGGCTGTGAAGAAATGTCAGTCAGCCTAGACACGGGACATTGGCCAGTGCCTGTTTGACAAATCTAAAAGGAAATAGCCAGTAGACAGATTCCTCAGCCGCTGCACCCTAGGGCTTCTGGTAAAGACACCCTGTAAAGCCTCAAACATTTCTGTACACAGTCCCTGCCCACTAAGGTGTTCGTTCCATGGATAGAAGGTCTGGTAAGTCAATAACGGAGTGGACGGATAAGGCTCGGCCACCTAAGACAGGGCAGCCTCGGGTGGGGAGGCTGACCCCGTGACGGGTAAGAGTTTGAGCACCGCCCTCCAAAGAGACTCAGACCCGCCGTGAGACCCCCCAAAATTGGGAGTTACGAAACCTTCCCAGGGACCTCTGCCACCCTCTATATTTAAACAAAAAGGGGCAGATGTTGGGAGCCGCCACGAGAGCTGACAAAGTCCGCCATCGCTAGGTGGCGCTGTCGCCCGTAATTCTTCCTAGTACCTAGTAAACTGCGCATGTGCCATGGTAAGCCCGCCAAAGCTAAGCCCATCCCACGGCGTTTGGCGCGCTACGAGTAAGCAGCCAATCAGGGGGTGAATACCCCGCTCTGGGGTATATAGGCAGTGCTTTCCCATGCCTTCTCGTCTTCTACCACCATTTTGGTTTATGGGAATAAACGTGTTTCTACGGAAGGATTCTAGTGTGTGTGTGTGTTCGTGTGTGTGTATGGTTTCGCCGGCGAGACTACATGCGCGCGCCCCGCACATTTGGTGCCGAAAAACCCGGGAGAATTT
>NW_021625136.1:0-4877 GCF_004785775.1 Grammomys surdaster
GACTTTCTGAGACTTGAGAGAGGGTCTCCCCTCTGCGGAGGTCTTCATTGGGGGCTCGTCCGGGATTTGCGACCACCCTGATCTCTGAGACCCCCACTGGGAGGTAAGGGCCCCGCGGTTTTGTTTGTGTGTTTTGTGTGTCGATCCGTCTCGTTTGGAATTCTGGAAAGTGCACTTCTATGGTTTGGCTTGGCAGCTGTTTCTGTCTCGTAAGAGACAGCAAACCTTTTGTCTCGGCAGGAGGCGAATGGGTGACCAGCAGACGTGCTAGGAGGGTTACCACTGCCACAACCCGGGAGACGTCCTGGGAGAGGAAGGGACCCCAGGGACGCCTGGTGGGTGCCCATCTGGAGGCCGGGGAGGATACGGTGGTCCTCTAGCTAGAGGAGGTGTGAGAGACCTCCTGGCCATCTGTTTTTCTGTATTGGTGTTGGCTTTCTCGGTTGAGACGGCTTTGTGTAGTTGTTTTGTCTGTGTTTTGTGTTACTCGTGATGTGATAGGGACAATGGACTGTGTGCTTGTGCTTATGAGGTGTCTGTGCCCATGGCGTGGGGCAACTGTCTGTGTACTGTGTTTGTGAAGTTTCTGTGCGCCCTTGGCAGGGGCGACTGACTGTGTAGCCTGGTTTCTGTGCTCGTGGCAGGAGTGGGAACCAGGCAAGCCACGGAGGGCAGTTTGCGACCCTGGGAGAGGGTCAGGTTACGAATTCCGGGAGGGAATTCGTGGGAAGTGGAAGCAGTGGGACAGATGTGTCGGCACACTGCAGGCCACAGTTCTCTAGAAGACACTCTGGAGTACATTTGTATGAGAGATAGGGTCAGAAATGACCCCTTCTCTGTCTGAAGGTGGTCTTTGGCCACCGCCGCCTGGGGCGGTGTCTGGTGAAGCTCTCGTGGCTGTGTGTCTGTGTCTAATTCTGTGTTGTTCATTGCTGGTGGTGTAAGAAATCTGTTAAACTAGGTCCAACATGGGCTGGCCATGCCATCTGGTTATTAGGTTCTCTCACCGGCAGTCTTTCATGTCTTGATTGTGTAACCTGTCTCTGCACCTGTGGCAGGAGCGAGAACTGTCTGTATGTGGTATATCCACCGCCCGTGATGGGGATGAACTGACTGTGCTTTTTCTGTTTTCTTGATGAACTGTTTGTGTGTTTTTGGACTGTGACTGACGTTATTTTGAACTGACTCTACTGTGTTAAATATCCTGAGTTAACAAAAGTTAACATGAGTTAACATGGCCATTGGCAGAGAAATAGCTAAAACAATTGTCTGATCTCCACAGTGTGTTAGCAAAAGAAGGAGAACTCTCTGTCCCCTACAGGAGAGATTCTTGGTTATGCTTTCTATGTCTATTGTGAGTCCTTGGCGCCAAATTTGTCCACGTGTGTCGTTGTCTGTCTTTGTTTTATTAGAATAAATGTCTGTTCTATGTTTCATGTTCAGAAAGATAAAAAAAGGTTAAAACTTATAGGCAAGTCCCCCTGCTCTGTGGATGAAAGTGAGGCGCAGGAGGAGCCCTGGCAAAAATGATTCTTTGCACAGGCTGCTCTTGGAGAGGCTAAGAACTTTTTTGCTTTCATGGTAAAGAAACTGATTTTTTTCTTCCCCCAAGATTGAAAAGAAGATTTCAGTGTAAGTTTTATCTGGGATCATATAAGGCCTTGATGAACTACTTTAGGAATTTGTAGATAGGCCTAAATTAAGAACTTTCAAATTTGAGTTAGGACAAAGCTCAGAGAGGGCTCAGCAGAAGCTGGTGTGACATTCCTGTTGTCATGGTCACTCTGACTAGTCCCTGGAAAGGTGTTTTCTGGAATTTGTTTTATTGCCTTGCTTCTTCCTTGGGGAAGACAGGTCAGCCTCAGACCCAAGGACATTTAAAAGAGACAGTTTATGGTCCAGGAGCTATATAATGATTATGCTGGAGAGATTAGAATTACAGCCTGACTTGCCTACTCCAGCTGCCATTCCAAGAAATGCATATGGAATTATATCACTAGAAAGTTTTGCCTCAAGGAATGGCTAATAGCCTTACAAGAAGTTAAGAGTAAAGAAAAGTAAAAACAAAAAAACAGTTTCAATTGACTTTTAGAGCCCTGCCTTGGTCTCATTGATTATTGAGTTTAGCAGGTGACAAGGTGCTTCTTCTGAAATTACAGCCAGAAAAAGTAAGAAAATTTTGTTTTAAAAAAATATATATATAAATTGTGCATTTAAAAGTATAGTGAAACAGTGGCTGCAGTTGGCAGTTCAGTCGTGAGCTCCAGAAATTTTGACTCACTCATGTTTATGGTTGAGAAGAAGATAGAGCAGGTGGAAATGATTGCTAGAGTAAGAAAAAATAAGAAAAGCTGTGACACAGTACTAGCCTGCTGTCAATTAGATACAGTGGTAAAGACAAATTTAGCCCCCCTCCCCTTAAGAAAGAGAAAAGATATCTGTGGGGTTCTTAGAAGACCCCTCCTTTCCAGACAACCCAGCCAGTCTGACGTGACTGGTAGAGTCTTTGATGTTTTCCCTCCAGCCCACCTGGGATGATTCTCAATAGCATTTACAGGTTCTCTTTACTACTGAAGAGAAGGAAAGAATTCTGTCAGAACCCTGTAAGAACGTTCCTGGTGACAACGGGCAGCCTATGCAGCTTCCCAATGAGATTGATGCTGGATTCCCCCTTAACTGCAGGTAAGGGGTGGCTGGTGGTCTACCATCGGGCTCTAGCGGGTCTCCAAGGGCAGCGAGATGGCCCACCAATTTGGCCAAGGTAAGAGAAGTCCTTCAGAGACCAAAACGAGCCACTGTCTGTGTTTCTTGAGAGGTTACTGGAAGATTTAGTTAAGGAGGCAGAGAAAGTGTAAGAGAGAAAAGAGAAAAAAGGCAGGTGAGATTACAGGCGAGAAGGATTTTGGCAGCAGTGCAGGAGAGAAAGGCAAAAGATAAGATAGGAACTAGACAGACAGAGAACCTGGGTGACAAAGACGGAAGCCCCAGATATCAGTGAATGGCTAGCAGAATTCCCAAAAGTTTGGGTTGAAACTGAAGAAGCCAGGCACTAATGATTACAAGCCAATACAAGATCTAAGAAAAGTCAATAAGGGAGTACAAGACACTTAACCTCCTCAGTTCGCTCCCCCAGAGAGGACTTTTGGCAGCATCAACTTTCCAGCAGCCCCCTGACTGATGGATGACTAATACTCGCGTGATGCACTATCAGAGCCTGTTGTTGACTGAAAGGGGTGATCTTTGCACCCCCGGCCATCTTGAATCCTGCCACCTTTCTGCCTGTGACTGACGACTCTTCTCCCATCCATCACTGTGTTGATATCCTGGCAGAAGAAACAGGTACTCGGAGCGACCTGAAGGACCAGCCCTGGCCAGGAAGTCTGAACTGCTATACAGATGGCAGCAGTTTCGTGGTGGAAGGTAAGCGAATGGCGGGAGATTCAGTGGCAGATGGAAAGCTAGTACCGATATGCCTTTGCCACGGCTCATATACATGGTGCAATCTATAGACAAAGAGGGCTGCTGACAACGCAGAAATACTGAGCCTCTTTGAACCAAAACCAAAGGGCTCAGGACACTGTTGCAAAAAGGAAATCAGATGGCTGACATGGCTGCCTAGAAAGCTGCCCAGGGAGCAATGATTCTAGCAGTAAGGGTTCCAGAGACTATTTTGACACTCGAGATACCAGTTTCAGATATGCCACCAACGACCATCAAGTGATGGACAATTTGGGCTTTCACTCTGAAACCCCTTATGGGGTAATAAAAAACTGAGATGGTAAATTAATTCTCCCACAAGAAGAAAGACTGTCTGATTTGGCGAAAGCTGTGGTGAGAAACTATAGAGCTTGTGCCTTAACCAATGGGAAGAGACTGAGGGGCGACTGGCCCAGAGCTTACTGGGAGATGGACTTCACAGAAGTCAAGCTGGCAAAATATGGAAAGAAGATCCTGGAAGAAATCTTTCCAAGGTTTGGAATACCCAAGGTAACTAACTGGGTCTGTTAATGGTCTTTGTTGCCCAGTTTAGTTAGGGACTGGCCACACAGCTGGGGATTAATTGGAAATTACATTGTGCTTATAAACCCCAGAGTTCAGGACAGATAGAGAGGATAAATAGAACAATTAAGGAGACCTTAACCAAATTAGCATTGGAGACCGGTGGTAATGACTAGACAGCCCCCCTTCCCTTTGCCTTGTTCTGAGTGTGGAACACTCTAGAGTGATTTAAGCTTACACCCTTTGAGATTTTGTGTGGGGTACCTCTGCCACTTACTGGGGCGGGCAGTATGAATGATCCTAATGCTGTCCTTTCTAAATCCTTGTTTGCCTACATAAAAGCACTTAAAATGGTCTGACGCAAGGTCTGAGAACAGCTGAAAGGGGCCTACGAGACTAGAGACCCGAGTGTGACGCGGTTCTAGTTCAACACCACCAAGCTGCCTGCGATGTCCGACCATGTTTGGCCTGTGGAGAAACGAGCTATACCGGTGGGAGCAGGCGACCAGCAACAACGACTTGAAGCGGGCAGCACAACCATGAGGCAGCCTTTCAGGACATGCTTCAGGAATTAGACATTACCACTCTGATATTTTCCCTGGTCCTCTTTTGATTCTATTTTTTTTCTTCTTAAACAGATCAGTTACCTTTGTTAGAGAGAGAGTTAGTGCTGTTCAGCTTTTATTGCTATGCCATCAATATCAAACCCTCAGACAGGGAAATGGAAGCTATGAAGATACTGAAATGCAAGATCTGTAATCAGATTTACATTAGAAGAAGTGGAGTTAAGTTTTTATGATTAAAAACTATCATTAGAAAAAAATGGGGGAATGTAGAAGGAAAAATTATGGATACTGGGTATATAGAATCCTTTTTAG
>NW_021625137.1:0-2149 GCF_004785775.1 Grammomys surdaster
GAGGGCAAAGCCAGGCATACCAGGAACCCTTCTGGAGGGCGTGGAAGTCTAGGGGTCGACCGTAGGGGGAGGCAGGGGAGCTGACAGCTGTGTCAGTCTCCTGCGGAGTCACTTCTGGATCCTCTGCAATTTTCAGCTGATGGTAATGAACTTCAACTGCCTTCTTGATGGCAGCATCAACCTGGTTCCGTGGACGACAGGTCACGGGCGATGATCTCTGTCTTGCTCAATCTTGATGTCGTGCGCACATCCTCTCAATGAGGGTCCGTCTGGATGGGTCCGTGCCTCGAGCCCCACGTCTGGGTGCCACTTGACCCGACCAGCGGGTCCTGGTTATTCGTGGGGGCGAGGAGGACTGCAACCTGCTATTCTTCAGAAGATATGGTACACTGCTTGAGTTATGGTCTCCCTGCTATTCTTCAGATGATATGGTACACTGCTTTGAGTCTATCTGCAGTTGCCAAGCAGGATCTTGCAGTTGTCCAGCTTCAGGGGACCTTGTGCAGGTGGGAAAAGGTAGGGGGTGAGGGTAAGGGCGAGGCTCCTGGCTTCTTGTCCATCTGGGTTAGAACTTCTAATAGCAGGCATCACGGGTGATTCAATTTTACTTGGAAAGAAAAAAGAAGGGGATTCTCAGGGAGATTTCTCTTCCCTGGATGTAAATTGTTATTCATCGTATTTATGATTGGGCCTGGCTTTGTGAGGGTATCTATTTTTTTCATTAATATTTGTGGTAGCCGGTTAGCTGTGCCTTCTGTGGTATTGGGCAGGCATATCAGTCCTCTGCTCCATAAGGGAACTGGGACTGGGGCATTCCCTTTATGGGTATGAGGGTCCTTCCCCATATCTGTGGCAAAGTTTTGTTGGTCTTGGTGGTGCCCGAGGTCACCAACATGGTCAGCAAGAGATTTGCCATGAGCTTTCAGCTTTAGAGAGAGAAAAGTGAACAAGGCATGATGGAGAGTATTTCAGGGGGACTCCTTCTGAGGGGGTACCGTTCCCCCTCTTTTGTTTTTAAAGCCAATTTTTCAGAGTTCT
The DNA here is from genome assembly GCF_004785775.1 of Grammomys surdaster. Taxonomy (NCBI): domain Eukaryota; kingdom Metazoa; phylum Chordata; class Mammalia; order Rodentia; family Muridae; genus Grammomys; species Grammomys surdaster. Next base: position 1,039 of record NW_021625137.1, read on the forward strand.
TGTAAAATCAGGGCAGAAGCGCCAACAGTTGCTCCTTCCACACTCAGAGAGTCATGAAGGCCTTATTTAAGGATATATAAATCTATATTAATAATCTTTTGTCAAAGGACTTTTATAGCTCCACTGACAATTAATCAGACTATATGATATATCGATTAGAAATAGCTTTTTCTACTTTTTGTGAGATTACCTCTCTGTTGTCAATTAACTGTTGAGGAAGTTAGGGTTTACCTCTCTCTTGAGAATATTGAACAGAGATTTAAGTTCTTTTGTGGAGAGCTTAAAATAGTATCTTAGCCAATTTGCATCTCCTAGAAACTTTTGAAATTAATTTAAAATAAATAGACTCCCATTTTTTAAATCCTTTATCTGTGTGGGGTTTTTATTGGGTATTATACGTATTTACCTTTCAATGTTGTCTCCTTTCTCATTCTCCCACCAAATCCCTTATCCCCTAACCCTTCCTCCTAATTTTTGTGATGGTGTGCTCCAAACATCCTCCCAGTCCCATCTCCCTGCTCTCGAATTCCAACACAGTAGGGGATCCAAACTTTTGGGGACCTTGGCCCTCCACTTTCACTGGAGTCTAACAAGGTCACCCTCAATTCCCTATACAGGTGCGTGAGTCCCTCCCTTTGTGCTCTCTGGTTGGTGGTTTAGACTTTGGGAGTTCTGGTTGAAACTTTTGATGCTCCTTCTAAAAAGGACCAACGCATTCATACTTTGGTCTTCCTTCTTCTATGTGAGTTTTATGTGGTCTATATGAAGATTCTTAGACATTGTGAGCTTTTGGTCTAATATCCACTTATCAGTGAGTGCATACCATGTATGTTCCTTTGAGATTGGGTCACCTCACTCAAGATGATATTTTCCAGCTCCATCCATTTGCCTAGGAATTTTGTGAACTGATTGTTTTTAATAGCTGAGTAGTACTCCATTGTATAAATGTACCACATTTTCTGCATCCATTCTTCTGTTGAAGGGCATCTGGGTTCTTCCCAACTTCTGGCTATTATAAATAAGGCTGCTATGAACATGGTGGAGCATGTGTCCCTGTTGTATGTTGAAACTTCTTTTGGGTATATGCCCAGGAGTGGTATAGCTGGGTCCC
>NW_021625138.1:0-2263 GCF_004785775.1 Grammomys surdaster
TATTGTCATAAAGGAAGGCTCCCCAATGTTAGCGGCCATATCAAGGGCGGCCTTGGTTTAGGAAAATGCCAATTTTTGTTGTGGTGATCAAGAGGCCAAGCTCTCTATCGAGAGAAACAGGGGCAAAGCCAGGCATACCAGGAACCCTTCTGGAGGGCGTGGAAGTCTAGGGGTCGACCGTAGGGGTAGGCAGGGGAGCTGGCAGCTGTGTCAGTCTCCTACAGAGTCACTTCTGGATCCTGTTCAATTTTCGGATGATGGTAATGAACTTCAACCATCTTCTTGATGGCAGCATCAACCTGGTTCCGTGGACGACAGGTCACGGGCGATGATCTCTATCTCGCTCAATCATGATGTCCTGCGCACATCCTCTCAATGAGGGTCCGTGCAGAGGGGTCCGAGCCTCGAGCCCCATGTCTGGGTGCCACTTGACCCGACTGGCAGGCCCTAGTTATTCGTGGGGGCGAGGAGGACTGCAACCTGCTATTCTTCAGAAGATATGGTACACTGCTTGAGTTATGGTCTCCCTGCTATTCTTCAGATGATATGGTACACTGCTTTGAGTCTATCTGCAGTTTCCAAGCAGGATCTTGCAGTTGCCAAGCTTCAGGGAACCTTGTGCAGCTGGGAAAAGGTAGGGGGTGAGGGTAAGGGCGAGGATCCTGGCTTCTGGCCCATCTGGATTAGAACTTCTAATAGCAGGCATCACGGGTGATTCATTTTTGCCTGGAAAGAAAAAAGAAGGGGATTCTCAGGGAGATTTCTCTTCCCTGGATGTAAATTATTATTCATCGTATTTATGGTTGGGCCTGGCTTTGTGAGAGTATCTATTTTTTTCATTAATATTTGTGGTAGCCGGTTAGCTGTGCCTTCTGTGGTATTGGACAGGCATATCAGTCCTTGGCTCCATAAGGGAACTGGGTCTAGGGCATTCCCTTTACGGGTATGAGGGTCCTTCCCCATATCTGTGGCAAAGTTTTGTTGGTCTTGGTGGTTCCCGAGGTCACCAACATGGTCAGCAAGAGATTTGCCATGAGCTTTCAGCTTAAGAGAGAGAAAAGTGAACAAGGCATGATGGAGAGTATTTCAGGGGGGCTCCTTCTGAGGGGGTACCGTTCCCCCTCTTTTATTTTTAAAGCCAATTTTTCAGAGTTCTTGTAAAATCAGGGCAGAAGCGCCAACACTTGCTCCTTCTACACTCAGAGAGTCATGAAGACCTTATTTAAGGATATATAAATCTATATTTATAATCTTTTGTCAAAGGACTTTTATAGCACCACTGACAATTAATCAGACTATATGATATATCGATTGGAAATAGCTTTTTCTACTTTTTGTGAGCTTACCTCTATTCTGTCAATTAACTGTTGAGGAAGTTAGGGTTTACCTCTCTCTTGAGAATATTGAACAGAGATTTAAGTTCTTTTGTGGAGAGCTTAAAATAGGATCTTAGCCAATTTGCAACTCCTAGAAACTTTTGAAATTAATTTAAGATAAGTAAACTCCCTTTTTTAAAAAAATCCTTTATCTGTGTGGGTTTTTTATTGGATATTATACGTATTTACCTTTCAATGTTATCTCCTTTCTCATTCTCCCCCAAGATACATTATCCCTTACCCACTCCTCCTAATTTTTGTGATGGTGTGCTCCAAACATCCTCCCAGTCCCATCTCCCTGCTCTCGAATTCCAACACAGTAGGGGATCCAAACTTTCGGGGACCTTGGCCCTCCACTTTCACTGAAGTCTAACAGGGTCACCCTCAATTCCCTATACAGGTGTGTGAGTCCCTCCCTTTGTGCTGTCTGGTTTAGACTTTGGGAGTTCTGGTTGAAACTTTTGATACTCCTTCTAGAAAGGACCAACGCATTCATACTTTGGTCTTCCTTCTTCTATGTGAGTTTTATGTGGTCTATATGTAGATTCTTAGACATTGTGAGCTTTTGGTCTAATATCCACTTATCAGTGAGTGCATACGAAGTATGTTCTTTTGAGATTGGGTCATCTCACTCAAGATGATATTTTCCAACTCCATCCATTTGCCTAGGAATTTTGTGAACTGATTGTTCTTAATAGCTGAGTAGTACTCCATTGTATAAATGTACCACATTTTCTGCATCCATTCTTCTGTCGAAGGGCATCTGGGTTCTTTCCAACTTCTGGCTATTATAAATAAGGCTGCTATGAACATGGTGGAGCATGTGTCCCTGTTGTATGGTGAAACTTCTTTTGGGTATATGCCCAGGAGTGGTATAGCTGGGTCCC
>NW_021625139.1:0-1721 GCF_004785775.1 Grammomys surdaster
TGTGATGACAGGCTCAGACTCTGAGCCTCCTGGGGCCCTCAGCTGGGGCAAGGACTCTTCATCTTCCCCTTCCTCCTCTCGAAGACTTCCTGAACTGTCACTGCAGCCTCCGAGAAGTGGGGAACCATCTCTTGGTCCTGGACCCTGCATCCCAGCCTCATCCTCAGCCTCATAGCCAGCTAGTTCCTCTGCCTGCTCACCAGGACCCCCCCATTCCTCGGGCCAAGCTTTAGGGCTGGAGAAGGGCCCCCAGTTTCCTCCAGGAGGCAGTGGGCTCCGACAGGCAGGGGCTCGCCAAGGTTGGTGGGAGGAGGCAGGGCTGCTGGGCAGTTCCGGAGAGCCCTCTGAGGGGGTCAGTCCATTCTCGTATACCCCAGGGCTGTCCTCATCCAAAGGCTCTGTGTCAGAACCTCCTGAATCCTGTCTGGGTCTGCGGCCTGGGCAGGAACAGCTAGGAATCAGTGTGTGTGGCAGGGTAGGAGCCAGAGAGGCTGCAGCTCTATCATTAGCACTGCCAGGATTCTGGTCACCTCCAGGCTCATAGCATGCCATCACCAGACCTCAAACCCTGCCTCACACATCCTTGGTTCAACCTCCAAGACGCCCTCTACTCCCTTGTTTTTCCACCCTCTAGATCTCTATGCCCCCAACCCCACCCCATGAGCCTCTCCAGCTCCCCAGGGAACTCTCCCCTCCCACATGATGCCCACACCTCACCTGGGGCCTCTAACATGGGTTGTAGATCCTGGGCTATCAGCTTGGCCATCCGTGCTGCCTCCACAGCCTTCTCTGCGACGCTGGTGGCTGCCACTGCTTTTAGGAGGGCATCTGCTGCCCTGTTGGGTCCCAGAAACAGGGACTTGGCTGATCTTCCCCCATGTCAATTAATTCATGCTCTGACACGCCAGCCCCTTACCCCGTCCCCACGACATCACATTTGACTGGTTTGAGCTACCTCTGGAGTCCTCATCCCACTGCACAAAGCCAGCTGCTATCCTTCAGCGGGCCAGCACCGGGTTCTTCACTTAGTCCAGGGCTGTATACTGTCACCACACTCCCCCTTTCCTCTCACACTGTTCTACCCTTATGTCCTGTAGTAACACTTCTTCCAGTGGCAGGGCCAGTTCCCCTCCCAACACTGTGTTCCATTGCTGCCCTGCTTCTGTTTACCGAGCCATTGCTTTCTTGGCAACTTCTTGGCAGCCCTGTTGCTGCCGTAGCACCTTTGATTCCTACCAACCCTCCTGCCCGCTGGGGAATGTCAAATGCCTTTCTGGGGGATGTAAGGCACTGTCCAGTACCTTATCCTGCTCTAACACCCCCCCACCCCCACCACCATTTTTTTCAACGTTCCTCTGTGTCATCCACTCTCCACTGCAAGCCCTCTTTGTTTCATCCCACTTAGACCAGTCTAGATTTCCTGGCAGGAAAAGCTTTCATCTCGCTTTTGTTTGGCTCCTGGTATCACATTCTTCTCCTCTGTTCCTGTCACTGCCTCCCCCAACTCCAACGCATCTCTGAGATCTATAAGTCCCTCGTTCTCAAACTCACATAGACCAGATCAGCTTCAAGCTTACAATGTAGCCAAGACTCCGTTTTTGCCTCTATTTCCCAAGTCTCTTTGGACTAAAGGCAGGAGCCCATGTCCAGCTTAGAGCTGGAATAAGAGAGGCGCTCTCTCTCTCTCTCTCTCTCTCTCTCTCTCTCTCTCTCTCTCTCTC
>NW_021625140.1:0-2377 GCF_004785775.1 Grammomys surdaster
TCTCTCTCTCTCTCTCTCTCTCTCTCTCTCTCTCTCTCTCTCTCTCTGTGTGTGTCTTTCTTTCTCCATATGAATCTCTTCCCTACTAGTGTAGGCCTTGACACCCAGTGTACCCCAGTGTAGAGTCTCAGCCTGCTTCCTGTGCCCTGCTTATTTTCCTTAGCCTGCCCCTCAGGCTCAGCTCACTTTAAAGGATGCCCAGTCCTTGCTCAATTACCATTTCTCAATTCTCTTTTTCAGATGCTTCCTCAATCCTCCCTTCCATTTCACCCTCTGCTACTAGGCGGTTTAGAATCATCCAACTGCTTTTATAATGCAGACTGGAGTCAGGCACAAAGGAGCAGAAATGATCAGATGCACTTGCTGTGGTCTGACTGGATTAAGACTAATGACTCCTTTTGGGCATGGACCTTTTTTTTTCCTCCATTTAAGAAAGCAGTTTGTATCTGGTGGTTGGTGAGATCCACTATAATTTTTGGTGAACTACCTATTGTGTACCTTGGGCATATGGTCAGCCTCTTTCCTTCATAGCTGGTTGGTTAAGTGTTTTAGAGATTACTTGGAGGGACATCAGGTAACCCAGTTGTATTCAAGGTTTTTAGAACGTTTATGACTAACCCTGACCTGAAACTGAGCTGGGTTCTGAACAGATCTGAGCTTCACTCTTGGGTTGTACTGAATTCTGTTGATGACCAAGGAGGGTGTGGATTATTAAGTCTCAGCAGTAGACTTAGTCTGTGTTCAAGCATCAGGCTGACTCAAGCTACCTGGTGGATGCACCTGCTGCTGAGGCTCTGTTGTTTCCATGGCAGCCAGCAGCCAATCAGGGTTGCCAGGCCTGTTGCTGGGGAGACCAGCCAGCCTCTTCTTCCCACTGCCTGATCTTCTAGTTAGTGAGATCAGTTTTTTCCTGCACATGCCTCCACCCTACCTAGCTCAAAACGTTCCATGATGCTCTGACCTCCCTCTGCCCTGGCTTAAGGCCTAGGTTTTAGGATCCACACAGCGAGACACAATTACAGATGCACATTCTCTGGCCTAGTCATCCACTCAGGATTTGACATGGCCATACTTAACTATATTCACACATGTGTACATATACAACCACTTGCCCATTATGTGAGTTCTTTGATTCATATCTGGGCCTATCCTGATGTCCTCTAAAGTACCCTCAACCCTCATTACCTCATTAAAGAACACAATACATAAAGATTCAAATGTGTGTGAATGCCATAAAGCAAGGGTCTTTGACTCTCATTCCAAATGAATTTTGGTTATTTTTAGATCTGTGCTATCTCATTCATAGAACTATTAGGCACTTAAAATGTGGCTGCTCTCAACCAGAAATGACAGACTGTAAATGAAAAAACTACATGCAACATTTTAAAGAATTCAGAAGGCATGTAAATTACATTGCTGGTTAAAAGGATAAAATTTTTGGCAATATGGCCCAAATAAAAATATATTATTAAAATTCATTTTGCTTGTTTCTTTAAAAATTTTTTTTGATATGGGGTTTCTTTGTGTAGCCCTGACTGTCCTGAAACTAGACCTGAAGATAAGGTTTGCCTAGAACTCAAGAGATGTTTGCTCCCTGAATGCTGGGATTAAAGGCACGGGCCACCACACCTGGCTTACGTTATACTCTTTTTGGACTTCACTGCTTTAGCTAACAAGACTCTGATGCATGGAACTGTAATCTTATTTACTGAAAGACAAGTCTTCTTTAGAGGCAAGCCTCCTCCCTTCAGATCTGAGTAAACGGAGCAGGCAAAGTGGGTAGAGAATAGATTTCATCTGTAAAAACTAGACCTCCTCAAAAACTAGAAATAGATTTCAGCCAAGGGTGAAATAAAGTCAAGCTGGAAACTAGTGAGGAAAAGTCTATAACGGTTTGTCCAGGATGGATGCTCCCAGCCTGAAGCCTGAAGGCTGGATGAGCTGAGCAAGACGACCGGGGAACCCTGAGGTTTCAGGGCCTGTACAAAGCAGCGCTCACTGTACCAGCCACCCACCATGGATTCTATAGACGCACATACCCACACAATAGACTGTGAGACAGTCTTACTGCTCCCTACCCCCAGCACTCAGTCACCCACAGTTACACCCACACCCACCTATAGCCTCAGTTCTATACACCTCAAGGCCTAGGGCTACAACTGCCTGGACATAGGCCTGCTCATGTTTCTCCAACAGGCTGTGGAGCTTGGGTCTTGGTTCTCTCTTAAGTGTGGGACCCAGAGGAACCTTTCCTCTCAACCCAAGTTGGATCTGTGCACCAGATGCCCACCTGGCAGCAGCAATTTCCTGGCGCTGGCGGGCAGCACTCACAGCTCGACGGGCACCTTCGACAGCCCTGTCCACTTTCTCCTTGACT
>NW_021625141.1:0-1412 GCF_004785775.1 Grammomys surdaster
TTATCCCCTTTCCTGGTTTCCCCTCCAGAACACCCCTATCCCATCCTACCTCCCCCTGCTTCTATAAGGGTGCTCACCCACTGGTCCACCCACTCCTACTACCCTGCCCTGGCATTCCTTTACTCTGAGGCATCAAGCCTTCCCAGGACCCAGGACCTCTCCTCCCATTGATGTCCAACAAGGCCATCCTCTGCTGCACATGCAGCTGGAGCCATGGGTCCCTCCATGTGTACTCTTTGGTTGGTGGTTTAGTTCCTGGGAGCTCTGAGGGGTCTGGTTTTTTGATATTGTTGTTCTTCCTATGGGGTTACAAATCCCTTCAGCTCCTTCAGTTCTTTCTCTAACTCTTCCACTGGGGACCCCGTGCTCAGTTTAATGGGTGGCTGTGAGCATCTTGCTCTGTATTTGTCAGGCTCTTGAAGAGCCTCTCAGGAAACAGCTATATCAGACTCCTGTCAGCAAGCACTTCTTGGCATCAGCAGTAGTGTCAGGTTTTGGTGACTGTATATGGGATGGCTCCCCAGGTGGGGAAGTCTCTGGATGGCCTTTCCTTCAAGCTCTGTTCCACACTTTGTCTCCATATTTCCTCCAGTGAGTATTTTCTTCCTCTTTCTAAGAAGGATTGAAGCATCCACACTTTGGTCCTCCTTCTTCTTGAGCTTCATGTGGTCTGTGAATTGTATCTTGGGTATTCTGAGATTTGGGGCTAATATCGAATTACAGTGAGTTTCAAGCAGCATTTTTAAAGAAGAGTGAGCCCTGTGTTCTGTGAAAGCCAAGGACCTGAACCTGAAAATATTCATCTCAAAATAAAGACAGATTATTCACATATAGAAACTGCTGAGTGAGTGTGTGTCAACACAACAGTGGACTTTAATGTACAAAGGTAGATTAATGATGTGCACATAGACTAATGATGTGCACATACACTAATGATGTGCACATAGAATAATGATGTGCACATACACTAATGATGTGCACATACGCTAATGATGTGCACATAGACTAATGATGTGCACATACACTAATGATGTGCACATAGACTAATGATGTGCACATACACTGATGATGTGCACATAGACTGATGATGTGCACATAGACTAATGATGTGCACATGCACTAATGATTTGCACATACACTAATGATGTGCACATAGACTAATGATGTGCACATACACTGATGATGCGCACATACACTAATGATGTGCACATGCACTGATGATGTGCACATACACTAATGATGTGCACATGCACTGATGATGTGCACATACACTGATGATGTGCACATGCACTGATGATGTGCACATACACTGATGATGTGCACACACACTGATGATGTGCACATACACTAATGATGTGCACATGCACTGATGATGTGCACATAGACTGATGATGTGCACATAGACTAATGAT
>NW_021625142.1:0-1013 GCF_004785775.1 Grammomys surdaster
TTATCCCCTTTCCTGGTTTCCCCTCCAGAACACCCCTATCCCATCCTCCCTCCCCCTGCTTCTATAAGGGTGCTCACCCACTCGTCCACCCACTCCTACTACCCTGCCCTGGCATTCCTTTACTCTGAGGCATCAAGCCTTCCCAGGACCCAGGACCTCTCCTCCCATTGATGTCCAACAAGGCCATCCTCTGCTGCACATGCAGCTGGAGCCATGGGTCCCTCCATGTGAACTCTTTGGTTGGTGGTTTAGTTCCTGGGGGCTCTGAGGGGTCTGGTTTTTGATATTGTTGTTCTTCCTATGGGGTTACAAACCCCTTCAGCTCCTTCAGTTCTTTCTCTAACTCTTCCACTGGGGACCCCGTGCTCAGTCTAATGGGTGGCTGTGAGCATCTTGCTCTGTATTTGTCAGGCTCTTGAAGAGCCTCTCAGGAAACAGCTATATCAGACTCCTGTCAGCAAGCACTTCTTGGCATCAGCAGTAGTGTCTGGTTTTGGTGACTGTATATGGGATGGCTCCCCAGGTGGGGAAGTCTCTGGATGGCCTTTCCTTCAAGCTCTGTTCCACACTTTGTCTCCATATTTCCTCCAGTGAGTATTTTCTTCCTCTTTCTAAGAAGGATTGAAGCATCCACACTTTGGTCCTCCTTCTTCTTGAGCTTCATGTGGTCTGTGAATTGTATCTTGGGTATTCTGAGATTTGGGGCTAATATCGACTTACAGTGAGTTGCAAGCAGCATTTTTAAAGAAGAGTGAGCCCTGTGTTCTGTGAAAGTCAAGGACCTGAACCTGAAAATATTCATCTCAAAATAAAGACAGATTATTCACATATAGAAACTGCTGAGTGAGTGTGTGTCAACACAACAGTGGACTTTAATGTACAAAGGTAGATTAATGATGTGCACATAGACTAATGATGTGCACATAGACTAATGATGTACACATACACTAATGATGTGCACATACGCTAATGATGTGCACATAGACTAATGATGTGCACATAGACTAATGATG
>NW_021625143.1:0-4242 GCF_004785775.1 Grammomys surdaster
TGTAAGGACCCAGAAAGAGGACCCCAACTCAAGTCCCAATTAGCGCGCACCCAAGGAGACACAAGAGACTTACTTGATGCAATGGCAAAAGGCAGTTTACTAACAAGGGCCCTTGGATCGAAACTCATCCCACGCAGGGGAGAGAATTTTGATGAAGACCCCAGGAAGTTTAGAACTTTTATAGGGGGAGGCACAAGGGGGAAGGGAAAAGTGGGAAATTCTGGCGCGGTTACATATGATTGGATATTTCAAACATCAGCACTTTGCATAAGCAATCATTTTGACAGGTTGGATGGCCCACTAGTTTTGACCATGAAGTCTCAGACCTTCTAGGATAAACACCAGGTGGCCCATTACTCACTTGGGTGTGTTTAGACTGGTCAAGATATGTCTTTGATTGTTTCTAAATTTCTGGTCACCTCGTCCCTAGAGGGGCTTGATATTTTTATTATGGCTATTCTCAGCAAGCTCAGCAAGCTGTCCTGCGGTCTTTGCCAAGTTGTTTGTGGTCTCTGCTGAGGTGTTTTAATTTTTACCCTTACATTCCCTACTCTTTCTATTTGCAAATGATTTTAATCTTAAAATCACAGATTAATATCTTCAGGTTCATCTCTTAAAATCTCATGTCTCTGTCTTATCACTAATAGCTGAACGGTGTCTATTCTGGACTTAACAAAAACTAATATTCTATTTATCTATTTTACCTGTCCTGAACTCTGGAGCCTATGTAATTTCTAATTAATCTCTAGCTATGTGGCCAGGCCCTGACTTATCTGGGCAACAAACCCAATTACCTTGGGTATTCCAAACCTTGAAAAGATTTCTTCTAGGATCTTCTTAGTCACCATGTTGGCAGTTTCATTCTTCCTGAAAAGGTGTCTATAAAAACTAAAAGATATTTATTTTCATATTTTGTCAGCTTGACTTCTGTGAAGTCCATCTCTCAATAAGCTCTAGGCCAATCGCCCTTCAGTCTCTTTTCCATGGTATACATGGAAGGCCTTGCATTGATTAAGGTACAGTCTCACCACAGCTTTCATCAAATCAGACAGTCTTTCTTCTTGTGGGAGGATCAATTTACAAAAGCCCAATTTGTCTATCACTTGATGGTCGTCAGTGGCATATCTGAAACTGATATCTCGAGTGTCAAAATAGTCTCTGGAACCCTTAACTGTTAGAATCATTGTTCCCTGGGCAGCTTTCTTGGCAGTCATGTCCTGAGCACTCTGGTGCCCAGGGCTGTAGATGACAGCCACTTTTTTTGGTTCGAAGAGGCTCTCAGTATTTCTACAGATGTCAGCAGTTTTCTTTGTCTATAGATTGTACCATGTACTCACTTTCCATCTACCACCGCCGCTCCCACCATCCACTTATCTTACCAGTTCAACACAGTGATGGATGGGAGAAGAGTTGTCAGTCACAGGCAGCAAGGTGGCAGGATTCAACATGGCCGGTGGTGAAAGCTCACCCTTTCAGTCAGCAACAGGCTTATCTATTGGTCAGGGGGCTGCTGAATGATTGATGATGTTAAAAGTCTTCTCTGGTGGGAGCAAACTGAAGAGGTTAAATGTCTTTGTGGGAATTCTATTAGCCATTCACTGATATCTGGGACTTCCGGCTATTTTTGAAACTCATGAAGCTGGTACTCTTTTTCTCTAGCTTTAAGGCAAGTGGGGGGTTCTCCAGGTCACCTCTGATCCTGTCTGGGCAAACTTAATCTGTGTCTTCAATTTTGTCTTCAGGGGGTCTGTCTTTTCTCTTTACTGTAAGCACACTGATCTTTTTCCAGTAAGCATGGCTGCATCACTCTTCTTCCACCTGGCTTCCACCTTCAGTCACCCAGATTTCCTGTCTGTCTAAGTCCTATCTTACCTCTTTTCTTTCTCTCTTACACTTTGGCCACAATCTTTCTTGTCTGCAATCTTGCCTCTCTAGCTTTCTTTTAACTTTTTCACTCACCTCTCTCTGGACAATGTTTCTACTTGCTTATCTCTTTCTTTGCAAACTTTCTCTTTAGCCTTTCTTTTTTCTTTCCTTTCTCTGTCTCTTTCTTATGATAAACTTTCTCTGTCTCTTTCCCTTATATCTTCATCTTCTCTCCTTTCTCTTTCACTGTCTATACTTTCCTCTTCTCTTTCATGTCTACACTTTCTTTTTCTCTCTCATGTTCATAGTTTAAACACCTATCTCTACACTCTTACTATACCTCACTGAAGCCTACAGCACACCAAGTTAAGGGGAACACCCTCTTCTTTTAGAACTCAGCAGAGCCTGTTTTCTAAGTCTCATAACCCCCAGAGCTGGTAACAATTACTGTTCCTCTAGAAGACCCTGGCTCAGTTATAATATTCACACTTAAGGATGGTTCATGGCATTCTGTAACACTGGTTTTAGTTAATCTGCAACCTTCTCTGTCATGAAATTCACAGATGTACATGTAAGTAAAATTTCCATAGGCATACAATATAAACAAACAATTCAGAAAGAACTTAGAAGCAGTGTATAAGGAGATAACATCAGAGATATAGTACAGTATGTGATTTCTCAAACAAGCACAGCATTGTAACTTAAAATCATTTCAACAATGGCAGAGTAAAAAAAAACACAGCTGAGGCTTGGATGTTTGCAGATGTCCATAGTTGTCTTCTCTGATCTCTATAATAAAATATTTTCCCTCAAACATGTCTTTCTCCAACCCTGGAGAAAGAGGTAAATCTTGTCTGAAGCAGAGACTATAAAAAAGAAGTTTCTTTCTGTTGTTAAAGATACACTGTTAACAAGCAAATGGTATTCTAGTTAGTAACAGTTCTAAGTGCAATAGTTATGTCTCCCTGTAGGTATTCTCCGCTGGCCGGCTGCACTTTCCTATCGAGCCGCTCCCTCCCCACTCAGTTCTCAGTTCTCCAGGAGGGGAAAAATGGCTCTGGCCCCGCCCCCTGCTTGTGAGACTTAACTTTCTCACATGGGCGACTATATGATGTCCCCACTTCTTTTATCACTCTGAACAGTATTACTGTCTGTCTATTCTTGAAAAGCTAGGTCCGAGAGGAGGCAATCTCAGGACCTTACCAATTCTCAGGAAGTAACAGATAGGAAGTTTGCCCCGTTGTATGCTGGGAGATGTAGTCTCCCGGCCGCTGCCATTGTGGCTTGTTGGAAAGTCTCTCTGCTCTGCCAGCCTACATCTGATGTTTCAAAAATTGCACTCCACTCTCTCTCTCAAACCCAAAGCTGGCCTGTCTTTCTCAGCAAATCTTAACAGTGTCTTACCAGAACTGGCCCTTCGCCGCCATCCTGCACTGCAGGGCCCTCAGACTCCGCCTCCTGTTTTCAGATGGTCTCTGGCTCGACACTCTCAGTGTGTCCCGGACCTCCGACCCAGACCAGGGGCCCGAGGGTTCCTCTCCCTCTGGCCCATGCAGGGCTGGTCTCGCCGCCCCTGAGCCCAGGCTCGCACGCATGCACCCTCTTCCTGCACGCGTGAGAGGCAGCGGCACCCGGACCAGCCACACCACAGCCCAACCCCAGACTCAAGTTACAGATCTCTCCTGCTTGTATTTTTTTCCCTTTTTTTTCTTCTGTCCTCTCACCCTACTGTCAGTCCAATGGTCTAAAGCCAAAGATAATGATGCCGTCACAGTCTGTCAGTCTGTCCCATGTCAAAACTCAACAAAAACTTACAACAAAAATGCAAACACACACAAGACTAACGCAGTCAGACACACTCTCACTCTCCTGCATCTGGTTTTATAAAACCAGCAGAACACAACTTCAGATGGGAAGGATTCCACGTCTTCCCCCAGAGAAGGAGCACTCTGTCTCCTCCATTCCAAAACAGGGCAGTCTGGCTTCCCGGACTCCCTTCCACTCTTGAGGCGTCCCCCAAGAGTCACAGCTTGTGGTTCCGGATACGTCTATCCCCCACCAGTCACTAAAACCTTACAGTTTGTAGTGACAGCTGTAACACAGAAGCAGCAAAAACTGCTTAAACTACAGAAGCAGCAAAAACTGCTTAAACTACAGAAGCAGCAAAAACTGCTGCTTAGAAACAGAAACCAAAATACAGAACAAAAGCATCGGCATCTCACTCAGACACATACCACACATATCACATACCATTCCCATTCATACAGACCTGCCTCCAAGGTCTTCAGGTGTCCTGGGTGGTCGCGCAAATCCCGGACGAGCCCCCAAATGTAAGGACCCAGAAAGAGGACCCCAACTCAAGTCCCAATTAGCGCG
>NW_021625144.1:0-2530 GCF_004785775.1 Grammomys surdaster
ACAAAAGGATTGAAATAATCCCTTGCATCTTATCAGATCACCACGGAATAAGACTGGTCTTTAATAATCACAAAACCAATGGAAAACCCACATGCACATGGAAACTGAACAACTCTCTACTCAATGATGACTTGGTCAAGGAAGAAATAAAGAAAGAAAATAAAAACTTTTTAGAATTCAATGAAAATGAGGACACATCATACCAAAACTTGTGGGACTCCATGAAGGCAGTGCTAAGAGGAAAACTCATAGCTCTAAGTGCCTACAAAAAGAAACTGGAAAGAGCACACACTAACAAGTTGACTGCACAACTAAAAGCTCTAGAACAAAAGGAAGCAAATACACCCAGGAGGAGTAGAAGGTAGGAAATAATCAAACTCAGGGCTGAAATCAACCAAAGAGAAACAGAAAGAACAATACAAAATATCAATAAAACCAGGAGTTGGTTCTTTGAGAAAATCAATAAGATAGATAAACCATTAGCCAGATTAACCAGAGGGCACAGAGACAGTATCCAAATTAATAAAATCAGAACTGAAAAGGGAGACATAACAACAGAAACTGGACCGTCCCTCCGGAATTCCACTTCCCTTCTGCCCCTGCCTGGTCCTCTGGGCTGGAGCAGACACAGAGTTGGTCTGCTCCTGTCCTGTGGAGAAACTGAATCCTGAGTCATCCAGGAGCCACTGCACTCAGAGCAGCTGACACAGAGTCGGTCTGCTCCTGTCCTGTTGAGAAACTGAATCCTGAGTCATCCAGGAGCCACTGCACTCAGAGCAGCTGGAGCCACTGCACTCAGAGCAGCTGAAACTGAATCCTGAGTCATCGAGGACCCACTGCACTCAGAGCAGAAGGATTTCCAGATCCAAGAGGTGGCCTGAGTCCCAGGAGTTATTCCACCCAGGAGATTAGGAGCATAAGACCACAGAGACCTCTGGACTCTGAGGAGCTCTGCAATAAGCAAGATAACTGGAAATACAGACTCCAGTTTTACACAGTGAGGGCAGGTACCACTAGAGTTAACCAGATGGCGAAAGGCAAGCGCAAGAACATAAGCAACGGAAACCAAAGTTTCTTGGCATCATCAGTGCCCAATTCTCCCAATATAGCAAGCCCTGAACACCCCATCACACCTGAAAAGCAGGATTCAGAATTAAAATCACTTCTCATGATGATGATAGAGGATTATAAGAAGGAATTAAGTAACTCCCTTAAAGAAATACAGGAGAGTACAAGTAAACAGATAGAAGCCCTTAAAGAGGAATCACAGAAATCCCTTAAAGAAATGGAAGAAAACACAAAGAAGAAATTAAACAAAAACATTCAGGATCTGAAACTAGGAATAGAAACAGTAAAGAAAGTTCAAAGGGAGACAACCATGGAGATAGAAAACCTAAGAAAGAGATCAGGAGTCACAGACGCAAGCATCACCAACCGAATACAAGAGATAGAAGAGAGAATCTCAAATGCAGAAGATACGGTGGAAAATATTGACACAGTTGTCAAAGAAAATGCAAAATGCAAAAAACTCCTAACTCAAAACATCCAGGAAATCCAGGACACAATGAGAAGACCAAACCTAAGGATAATAGGTATAGATGAGAATGAAGAGTCCTAACTTAAAGGGACAGTAAATATCTTCAACAAAATTATTGAGGAGAACTTCCCTAACCTAAAGAACAAGATGCCCATAAACATACAAGAAGCCTACAGAACACCAAATAGACTAGACCAGAAAAGAAATATCTCCCGTCACATAATAATCAAAACATCAGATGCACAAAACAAAGAAAAAATACTAAAAGCAGTAAGGGAAAAAGGTCAAGTAACATACAAAGGCAGACCTATAAGAATTACACCAGACTTCTCACCAGAGACTATAAAAGCCAGAAGAGCCTGGACGGACATCATACAGACACTAAGAGAACACAATTGCCAGCCCAGATTACTATACCCAGCAAAACTCTCAATCACTATAGATGGTGAAACCAAGATATTCCATGACAAAACCAAATTTGCACAATATCTTCCCACAAACCCAGCACTTCAAAGGATAATTGATGGAAAATGCCAACACAAGGAGGGAAACTACAACCTAGGAAAAGCAAGTAAGTAATCTTCCAACAACCCCCAAAAAAGATACAAACATAACTTTACCTCTAATAAAAAAAATAACAGGAAGCAACAATCATTTTTCCTTAATATCTCTTAACATCAATGGTCTCAATTCCCCAATAAAAAGACGCAGACTATCAGACTGGATACACAAACAAGACCCAGAATTTTGCTGCATACAAGAAACGCACCTCAGTGACAAAGACAGACACTACCTCAGAATAAAAGGGTGGAAAACAATTTTCCAAGCCAATGGTCCCAAGAAACAAGCTGGAGTAGCCATTCTAATATCAAATAAAATCGACTTTCATCCAAAATTAATCAAAAAAGATAAGGAAGGACACTTCATACTCATCAAAGGAAAAATCTACCAAGGTGAACTCTCAATTCTGAACATCTATGCTCCAAATGCAAG
>NW_021625145.1:0-5206 GCF_004785775.1 Grammomys surdaster
CACCTAGCGATGGCGGACTTTGCCAGCACCTGCCGCGGCTCCCAACATCTGCCCCTTTTTTGTTTTAAAAACAGAGGGTGGTGTTCAAATGTTTGAGGCTTTACAGGGTGCCTATACCAGAAGCCCTAGGGTGCAGCGGCTGAGGAATCTGTCTACTGGCTATTTCTTTTTTGATTTGTTAAACAGGCACTGGCCAATGTCCCGTGTCTAGGCTGACTGACATTTCTCCACAGCCAGCACCAAAGAATGGTGAGCTCTCTGGCTAGGCTACGAGGGTCGCGCACCCACACCTGGCATTCTCAGAATGTGTGCCCCAGGTAGTGGTCACTCGTAATGCCTGTCACCGGGTAATATCACCATTCGTGGTGTACCTCTGGCATATGGGATCAGCTTATTCCCGTCATTGGGACCAATTGGCAGCCGGCCTGGAGACAAAAGGATGGAGTTATTTAACTGGCTGTTCTTGGCCTGTCTAGTGTGGTACCGGTTATGACTCAAACCCATGGCCGATCGAGCGAATTCCATCTTGGGGGAATAAGCGTTCAAGAACCAACAGTTTAAGGCAGTCTCCCTTACCCTACCAGGTGCAATGGAAACGAGTCCTCTGGGTGCAAGGGCTAAGGGGAACAGAAAGAGATGCAAACACCCATCCCTGTGCAATGGAGTTATCTCCTAGGGGTGCAAGGGCTGTTTGTCTCAAAATTCAGGTACCACAGCTATACAGACAAGGATCAACCAGGCCAAGACTCCTCACTGACCCAGTGTAATGGGCAAATCTTCTGGGGTGCAATGCTGATGGCCTAACATTTAGCACCACCACTCGTGAGGGGGAGACTGCTTATAATTGAGGCAGTGATAACCACACTGCAGGGGAAGCCCCTAGTACTTTGGAAGCGCCTGTGCAAAAATAGCCTTGTCAAGATTTTGTTGAGCTCTGAGTTTGCAACCAACCAAGGATGAATACTAATCCACAACTTAGGTATACCAAACAGGCCTACTCCCACCCACTTAAAAAAGGGAAGAAAAGGAAAAGAAAAGAAGAAAGCTGAAGAATTCTAGGAGGACAGTCCCTCAGTCAGGGACAGATCCACGCGCGTCGAGTTGATGTTCACCACAGCTGCTCTCAATTTTCTGAGTGTCTCACTGAAGTTTTCTGAGCAGTTTCCTGTAAGATACTGAAACAATTTTCTGGACAGATTAGTTACACGAGTAAAGTTTTTATACTGTACACTGGTGATGTAAAGTGTACCCAGTTTTTTCTCACATCTCAATTGGGCTAGTTGAAAGAGGATATCCAATCTCTCGCTCACTAAATCAAGGCGTTGATTAAGGATCATTAGCCCGCCTTTTAGTTGGGTACTGGCGGAGGTTTGAAGGTTAACAGTCTCTGCCACCGTGGCTGACAATTGGGGGTAGTGCCCACCTGAACAGAAGTTGACACAGCAATCTCAGTGGTAGTGGCGGTAATGGCACTAATTAATATCGTCGTCACTATGGCTGCAGTTATACCAAATTCTCTTTTTTGTCTAAATAATGACAAAGTGGAAGGAGTCTCCACGGAGATGGGAACCCATCGCGTGACTCTGGCAACCATAGTGCGAGTGAATCTTTAGAATTCCAACACTGGGACATCCAGCAGGTTTTATTGGTACAATTCTTAAAGGTGGAATTTGATAAAATAAACAAAAATACTAGGAACCTGTATCCCTTGGATCAGCACAAGGGCTATCATCAGAGCCTGGAGGGTCTGTCTGGATGTCACCTTCCAGTATCGCGAGTCACCGCGTCAGCCGCTCTGGTAGCCAAAATGGATTGTCTTCTTCCTGTGGAAACACACAGACCGCTCCCCTGGCTTTTATTAAAATAGAATCTGGACCTTTTCATTGTCCGGTCAAGATGTCCTTTTATTTGACCATTTCTTTTGGCCTGTCAAGCTGAAAATGAGGTTTTAGCCAATTAATATCTGTTAACAACTTTTGAGAATCACTTTTCTGGAGCAACAAGTACTCTAAAATCTTAAAGCTCGTTGTATTAGAGCAAAGTCTTGTAGAAAAACTCTTTTAGAGAGATCAGCCAATAAAATATACAATGAATAATAATATATACTGAGATATTTAAACGTTTTAACCTTTTGTATTAAAGCAATAACAAATTTTTTAAGGCCATTAATCATTCTTTGAGGTAAGCTTTTTTAATGAATGGCTTCATGGGCTCTCAAAAATCACAAGCAATTTCACTTAATGCAAACCTCTTACCTTTACCAGGAGGTAAAGGAACTGTATAGAACAATCTTTTAAATCTATAATAATTTTTTATATGCATTTACTTGAATGGCAGCTGGAGTAGGCAAGTCAGGCTGTAGTGCCCCATTAGTCTTATAAATCTTAAATTTGAACTTTCTCTGTGTAGCCCTGGCTGTCTTGGAACTCACTCTGCAGACCAGGCTGGCCTTGAACTCAGAAATCTGCCTGCCTCTGTCTCCCAAGTGCTGGGATTAAAGGCGTGTGCCACCACTGCCCGGCCCTAGTGTTTTTTGATTAATTGAATAACCAACTCTTTTTAGCTGAGTGAAGTATCAAATAAAGCCAAGCTGAAGGCAATCTTGTCCTCCAATAATTGTTAAATAGCCCCAGTATCTATCAATCTTCTAAAACCCCTTTTCTTTTAATTATTAATTTAAGATTAGGTTTTTAGTTATTGATAAGACCTAATACACATCAGAGGAACCAAAGCCATTTTGTCTCTTATTACACTCAACAATTTTTGGCCTGGCCCAAAAGCTGTTTTGAATTTCTTTTGAGTCTGAGGCTGACACCTCCCTAAGGAACAAGCAAGGCAATAAACAAATTTTAGAGAACACCCTTTTAGAGGCGGGACAGGACAAAAGGAATGTCTGAAATCCAAGCTCCTGCCTCAACTACTCTGTTACAGCTTTAATTTAAATGTAAATGTTTTAATCTTGGCCTATATCCTGAGGCCTGGCCCAAGGATTATCCTTCTTGCACCAAGGACAGGTTTGTCAAGTAACCTTGGTCACTTGACTGTTGTTTAAGCCTCTGTTCTTGGGACAGTCACTTTAAAAACTATCTAAATTTCCACATTTAAAACACTCCCCATCTCTATGGCTCTGTGCAGTTATGGCCAGACCCTGATTGTATGAGGGTGCAATTTCATTGCAAAGACAAGTATCTAAGTCTGTCTTTGCTTGTATGATTTGAGAGCTGTGTGGGCAGTTCAACCTGATTAATATCACACTGACTTTGTCTTACAAGCACGTTAAGATCTCAGCCTGTATGTCTTAATTTAAATGTAAATGTTCTAAATCTCTAGCAGGCCAGCATTGTATCACAACTTGTTATAAATATTTATATTTAACTCTACCTGCTGCCCCCTTTCCATCACATGGGTGAATCAAAAAAAAATTTTTAAACTCAAGATTACAGCTGTCAACTGTAGCCAATGGAATACTGGCAGTTTAACTAAACTTTTAAATATCTTTTGTAGCATTAGAGTGTAACCATTAATTTTGAGAAGCAAAAGCAAAACCAATTTAAACAATCTATTTTCTCTAAAATCAACACCAAGTAGACCACCCCTATGCTACAAAGTTTTGCCGCCAATTCTCTACACATGAATGCATGAAGCAGCTTTTAATCTCATTGAAGAGACATTGGTCTAAAATCTTACTTTCTATATACCTGGTTTCTGAACGACTCCAACACTGAGCTAGTTCCACGCCACCTTTCGTTATCAAAGTTGCAAATTTTTAATTACACCCAATAATTTAAGCCAATAGTCTATAACCAAGACATGTAGAACATTTTTATACTTTTAAAACCAATCCGAAACAACAATGAAATGGCTATATATCTTATTTTTAGATCAAACAAAATTTCTTGTCTTTCTAGCTGTAATTTCAAGAGAAAAGCACCTTGTCACAGAGGTTTTTCTAGGACAAAACGACTCTTAGCTTCCTTATAAAACCCAAAATGCTGCTGGTCTCTTTTAAAAGCAGCTTATGTCAACCTCAATTCCTGAAAAGACTTTTTTAGCTCCCAAAGGTTGGATCAAGCAGTTTTAACGATCTTTCTTTTTGAACACGTAACAAACACAGAACATTTGGACAATGAAACAAAAGGCAAACACAAACACGTGGACATTGGCGCGCCAAGGACAAACAACAAGGAAGGACTCTAAGAACTACAGAGAATTTCAGGACATCTCCCGAATTCTCTGCTTCTAGATGAACTCTGAAATAGCCTTTTCATTCTTTTCTGTTGACACAGCTCAGAGAGAGGGCACCTGTATTTTTAAAAAACTCTTTCTCTCTCTCTCTCATATTTAAAATGTAACTTTTTATCTCGTTCATAGGAGATGTAGCGGGCAGCTAATTTAACACTTCAATACCCTGCTTTCTAATTCTTTTTAACCCTGCTCTTCCCACCTGAAGCAGTTTTTAGGCTGCAGGCAATTTAGAATTCTCTTGACCTATGTTTCGCTGTCACCTCCTAGGCAAAATCGGCACTGGGCCAATTCCTCATTCGCCTAGACTGTCTCCCCCAAACCACTCTTCTTGTAAACACAGCCTCCAATTAACCGTCACTAACTCCAGCACTCGATCTCGCAGCGGCGGCCGGCTATTCGGCTGGCATCTATCCTCCCCATCCGTCTCTACATCTGAGTCCTCTGACTCGGAAGTTAGTCCCTCCGACTCAGAGCTATCACGCTGTAAAAAGCCCGGCTCCTTTACCAGATACAGAGGTTTCTTTCTGAGGCTTCCTGTTCTCCCGTCTCTCCCAAGAGCGTTCTTTCTCTCATCTCTCATCCCCGTGAATTGGTTCTCGGGGAGGCCTGATTTCTTAAATACGTTTCTTTTCTCTTTTCCTTTCTGAATATTTAAGCGCTTCCATTTCTCTGTCTCTGTTTCTGACATGCTGATTTGTACTATTCTCCGAACCCTCACGAAAACCAGGAGTAAGAAAAGTGATGCTGCTAGCATCATGGCGAGAGCCTCTAACGTTCCTGCCAACTGGGGAGGGAAGTGAATCAAATCAAATCGAAACATATCTTTCAGAGAACGTTACCCCGTCCTACGGTTCTGGATTCTCGATGACGAGCGGCGGGTCTTCTAAAAACGTGCCGGCGATGGAAAATTCTCCCGGGTTTCGGCACCAAATGTGAGGCGCGCGCGTGTAGTGGTCTCACC
>NW_021625146.1:0-7750 GCF_004785775.1 Grammomys surdaster
TGCGGGGCGCCGCCTCGCCGAAAAGGAGAACGCCACGCTTCAGGATTCTTCTGGCAGCATTTTTATTACAGCTCTTTTAGTGTTACAGCTCTCTTAGATGGTAGTGAGGCGAGGGACCCCAAGCCCCAAAAGCTAGTGGCTTATATAGCGCTTTAGGAGATGTGCCGCACACTCATTGGCTCTTATGATGTCGCCAAATTAGCATACTGATTTTCGCGCCTTGCGCAGGCGCACATTCAAGCAAGGCTCGCAAGAAGAACCAGGAAGCAGGAAACCGGCGCCATCTTCTGATGGCGGACGCGGCTCCTAACATCTGCCCCTTTTTTATTAAATTGCTGCAACAATTTTCCAACTGTTATTTCGCCGATCAAGCCCACTGTTCTAGCAGTAAGGCGTTCAAGGCAGTTAAACAGTTGTGAGACCCTCCACACTTATCTCCCGTGCAATGGGAACCCGAGCCCTGGGAAGTGTGGAGGACTACCACTCAGGATTCCTGGTGCAATGGGAACACGAGCCCTCAGGGTATCCCATTGAATGATAGTGTCTCATTGTTTAAGCATATTCAACCAAGCTTGAGGGGATGTTCCCTGCTCTAAGGCAAGCAGTGCTTGAGTGATAAGTATTTTATCTCTACGATGTTGTTTTTTAAATTTGCAGAGCAACCAGAGTGTGATCAGCACTCCCCCAAAGATCATACAGCCAAACATTCCTACCCCCACCCACTCCTTAAAAAGGGAGAAGGCGGACGTGAGCCAGGAAGTGAAGTCTTCAACATCAATCGGGTTTATTCTGGTCCCATTCAAAACAGCAATCGTGAGCAGGAGTTCTTCTTGTAGCTCCTCAGCCTGTTGTGACCAATTTCCTTGTAAAAAATTAGATAATTTAGTACTTTCTGTAAAAGACTCATTGTTATATTTCAAGGGTGTGATACACATGTGTTTAGTATGACTTACACAGCTTACTTGAAGAATATCAGCAATTTCTTCCATTTTGCTTTGTAATAGATCTAGTCGCTGATTAGCAAGCAGTATCCCAGAAATCAAATGGCTATTCATTTTATGCTGTTTTACCATAGCATCTGCCGAGGCATTCACTATATTATTTATTGTTTCTGCTGCTTGAACTTGATTGGCTAGGGCAATACCCGCAGTCACCGCTGCAGCAGCCGACATTGCAACGGCCGTCACAATGGCCGCCGTGATGCCAAAATCTCTCTTTTCTCTAATTAAGGAGATTATTGGAAATTTATCGGGATCGGCATCCACCGGTATAGGGACAAAGGTCGGAACCCGCACCAGCAGTGCTAAAGATGCGGACCCATTCCAGCATTCTGTCAAATGGCAGGTGACATTCGCACAATCTAATATGCTGCTTTTATTTTTAAATTCTGCTAAAATAAAAAAGAAGGGAGCCGAAACACAAACTGCTGCCCTTTTGGCTGAATAATTTGCCAACAAGTTATTATATTTAATATCATTCAATATCACTGGTGTAGTATCAGTTCTGGTTGCTGATACATTCCAAATGTCATGTTGTGACTCACCTAGAGTTGCAAAGGCTGATAAACTGGTAGCAGCCCCCGCTAAATTTGTCAACACCCATTGATAAAATGGCCATTCGTTTACCTTCCCTGTTTTATTTCCTGTCATAGCCATCCTTTTTAGAGGTGGCGATAAGGTGAAGCCTCGAGATACTTCTACCTTAGGCATCCTTTTAGATTGGCAGTGCGTAAACACTGGTGGAAATGACTGATCTGGAGGGCACCATGGCCACACTCTGACATTAGTGGCATTATTGGTTTGCCAATATGATCGTTCAAGTATGGTTACCTTACTTTTTAGCAATAATGTAGTGATATTCACAGGGGACTGTTTTTTATTAGATGTATTTCCACTGGCCTCAGATTGTCCTGCCACTATGTTATTGAGTACCTCGAGCAGGACACCAGTGCCTATTTGGGAATCTCCAAGTGGATCAATCCAGTGTCCCAATGTAGCATTGCGAAGTACAACGCATGGGGTCTCTGCCCTGTTTGTTATGGCGAAACACAAAGTATCATTTAATCTAAATTTTGATGCATTATACTTGACAATCTCTTTGTTTAAAGGTATGGCACATGGTGCCTCTAGCTGACAGCTCGATGATGTAAACATTGGCAGTACTTTAGAGTGGGAATGTACTGGGATGGGAACTGGCCATGATCTTACCACAGCCCACAATGGTATACTTATCGCTCTCTCAAGCAGGCAGATCATCAGCAGGATCTTTAGCATTTTCTTCAGGGGTTGGTGAGTCCTCTTTCACAGTTCTGGTCAGTCTGCTTGGTATCCAGATTGGATTTTCTTGATCCTGTGGGAAAACAGATAGCTCCCCGGGATCTCACTAAAACTGGATCCGGGCCCTTCCATTGGTTAGTTAAGATATCTATCCATTTAACATATTCTTTTTGAGGACTTGGAGCCACATGTCTGTCAGCAGCAGATTGTCCATCAGAATCCAGATTTAAAAAATTTAAGGTAAATAGGGCTAGGGAGATAGATGTCTTAGGTCCCATGTTGGGGCCTATTCCTCCCTTTTGTTTTTGTAGATAAGTTTTCAACGTGCCATTGGCACGTTCCACAATCCCTTGTGCCTGAGGATTATATGGCAAGCCAGTTATATGATGGACACCAAGCCTCAGACAAAACTGTTGAAAAGTTTTAGATGTATAAGCTGGTGCATTATCAGTCTTCAGCTGAAGGGGCTTGCCCCAAGCAGCCCAGGCTTCAAGACAGTGAGTAATAACATGTGACACTTTTTCTCCCGCAAGGGGGGTGGCATGAATGATGCCAGAGCATGTATCCACAGATACATGAATAAATTTTTGTTTTCCAAAGGCATTGCAATGTGTAACATCCATTTGCCAGATATGAAGAGGTTGCAGACCTCTGGGATTGACCCCTATAGATGGAGAGGGTCTGAATTCTGCACAGGAGGTACATTTCAGAACAATATCTCGCGCTTCTGCACGAGTTAAATGAAACTTTAATCTTAGGGTATTAGCTGGTACATGATAGAGTTTATGGAATTCAACTGCGCCTTCTAATGGCGAGCTTACCCAATATAGGTTTTTAGTGGCTTTATCAGCAATAGCATTAGCCTGAGACATAGGCCCAGGAAGCAATGAATGTGCTCTCATGTGTTGAATAAAAAATGGGTGACACCTATTGCGAATATGGTGTTGAATATCTTTAAATATCTCAGCAACCATGCTTTTAGGGTGGATAAAATCAGCCACTTCTAATTGTTTAACAGCTCCTACAACATAATGCGAATCTGAAATTATGTTTATAGGCTCTGAAAATCTTTGCAACACTATCGCTACAATAGCACATTCTACTAATTGGGGAGATGTATAATCAAACTGAATTCGAGTAGGGACATTATTAACCACATAACAACCAATGCCTGTCTTAGAACCATCGGTATAAATATCCAATGCTTGATGAATAGGATGTGTCTTAGTAACTTTGGGAAATATAAATGAGTTAGAAAGAGTAAATTGTAACAAGGGATGTTTAGGATAATGATTATCAATATTTCCAGGGAATGAGCATTTTAAAATTGCCCAAGCATCTTGAGATGCACATAAAACTTGAATTTGATACATAGTATAAGGACATACAATTGTATTAGGATATTGTCCAAAATGCATCACGGACAGTTGAAGTCCCTTTAAAGCCAATTCTGCAACTAAGGTAGGATAATAGCCTAAAGTCTTTCCAGGAGAGCTATGTGGGTGAATCCATAGCAAGGGTCCCTCTTGCCACAGTACTGCAGTTGGTTGTTGAGGAGAGGGAAGAATACATAACTGGAAAGATAATTCGGGGTTAAGTCTATCTAGTTGAGCATGTTGTATGGCCATCTCTATTTTATCCAATACTTTAGACGATTCAGGGGTCAAAGTTCTCAATGAAGTAATGTTAGAATCTCCCTCAAGTATTTTAAATAAGGGTTGAAGTTCAGTTGTAGTTAATTTCAAATAGGGACGAATCCAATTGATATCCCCTAGTAACTTTTGAAAATCATTTAACGTTTTTAATTTATCTCTTCTAATAGTAACCTTCTGTGGTTTAATATACTCAGGAGTAATTATCGCTCCCAAGAAATTTCCTATCTCTCCTTCCTGAACCTTTTCAGGCGCTATAGATAGTCCTTTCTGTTTTAAGGTAGAAACTAACAGAGAGAACGCTTGGTGTAAAACTTCTTTGTTATTAGTACACAAGAGTATATCATCCATAAAATGACAAATTCTAACCTTAGGAAACTGTTTTCTAACTGGTTCAATAGCAGAAGAGACATATATTTGACACATAGTGGGACTATTGGCCATGCCTTGTGGCAGGACCCTCCATTGATATCGGTGGTCTGGTTCCTCATGATTAATACTTGGGAGAGTGAAAGCAAATCTAATTTTGTCCTTAGGATGTAAAGGTATAGAGAAAAAACAATCTTTAATATCTAATATTATAATCTCCCAATGTCTAGGCAAGGCTGTCAGCAGTGGCAGACCCTTTTGAATTGATCCTAATAATTGCATCTGATTATTAATAGCTCTAAGATCATGTAATAACCTCCATTTACCTGATTTTTTCTTAATCACAAATATAGGTGTATTCCATGGTGACTGAGAACTCTCCAGATGTCCTAGTTTTAGTTGCTCTTTAACTAGAGCTTTTGCAGCTGCTAGTTTTTCAGAGGTTAACGGCCATTGAGGAACCCATACAGGTTCCTCTGACAACCAAGGTATAGGCAATGCATCCTCAATGGCCCCTAGGAAAAACCCAGCCCTTTCCTGTCTTGTTTTTCTGTAATAGAAACAGGGCTGGTCCTGCCTTGTAAGGCCTTCCCCAATCCTTTTCCAGGGACACACCCCATTTCTTTCATCATTTTTTGACTCTGTGTAGAATAATCATTAGTGAGCCTAAATTCCAATTGTTTAAGGATATCTCTTCCCCATAAATTAACTGGAAGTGGCAAGACATAAGGAACAACTGTCCCTCGTCTGCCTTCAGAATCTTCCCAATGCAATACTCTTGCACTAACATCAGGAGCAGACTCATATCCAAGACCTTGTAAGGTTTGTGAAGAGCTATTAACAGGCCAGTTTTTTGGCCACCAATTGGTAGAGATAATGGTAGTATCTGCTCCTGTGTCTAGGAGGCCTGTGAAAAGCCTTCCTTGAATTTTCAACTCTAAGGTGGGGCGTTTATCTAAATCTAATGAAATAAATACATTCTGTCCTCCAGAGGAGCCAAATCCCTTCATGCCCCTAGTTAAACCTTTACTAGGAAAGAATGAATGTAAACTAGGGAGGACCAATAGCTGTGCAATTCTATCACCAGGAGCTATAGAGCTAATTCCCCTTGGTGATGAGCACATGATTTTTATTTGTCCCTCATAATCTTGATCTATGACTCCGGGGTGAACAATTAATCCTCTCAGAGTCGTAGATGATCTTCCTAGCACTAGTCCTACTGTATTCTCAGGTAAGGGTCCTGAAAAATCAGAAGGTATAGGCTGACACCCCATGGTAGGTGTTAGTACTGCTCTGGCGGTAGCACAGAGATCCAGTCCTGCCGAGCCTGACGTGGCTCTCCTGATTGTCTTATCCTTTGATGTTGTTGAGGGTTGTTCTGTAGGTTCTCTATCGCCCCATACATTTGTGGGCCCTGAGGGCGTGGGCCCCGTTGCCCGTTTTTTGGCAGAGGGGAAATTACACGTCCTCTGTCGTCTTTAACTGATCTACACTCATTTGCCCAATGTTTTCCTTTATTACACCTAGGACACATTCCAGGCACCTTTGGACGATTGTTATTAGTAGTGCCAGGTGCTCTACATTGTCTTTGTATGTGTCCCAGCTTTCCACACCTGAAACATTTAACATTAGAGGTCCTCTGAGCCGCTAAAACAGCAGCTGCCAATCCAGCATTAGATAGAGGTCCTCCTATTTCTCTACAAGCCTTCATCCATGCATTTAGTCCTTTTCCTTTCCAAGGTGTAATAGCATTTCTGCATTCTCTAGTACACTGTTCAAAAATTAGTTGTTCTATGAGAGGCATGGCCGTCTCAGGATCTTCAAAAATCCTTCCTGCCGCCTCCATCATCCTAGCCACATAGTCTGAGAATGGCTCAGTGTTGCCTTGGATAATTTTTGTCAAGTTTCCTGAAACCTGTCCTTTGTTAGGTAGGCTTTTCCATGCTTTTACAGCTGCCTTATTAATTTGCTCATATACTTCTACAGGGTAGGCCGTTTGATTGATAGCCCATTGTCCCTGTCCTGTAAGCATATCAAAGTTCCATTGTGGATGCCCCTGAGCTAAATTTTGTCTTGCCTGTGAAGCACAGAGTTCTTGAAAAATAGATTTCCAATCTAGATACTGTCCCATAGTCAGGCAAGCCTTAACAGTATTATACCAGTCATCTGGTGTCATGGCACTGACCACAAGTCTTTCTATTAATGCCTGAGTAAAAGAGGCATTGATTCCATAAGTCTGTACTGATTCGGCTAGCGCTTTTAATTGTTTTAAATCTAGCTGTGAATGTTGCCTAGTTTGGTTAGCATCTTCCCATACAGGAAAGGCTACTCTTATCTTTTTTCTCTCCTTAGCTGTAATAAGAGAATTGGACGGCAGTCTTTCCTGTCTCTCTTTTGGTTTTTTCTTTTTAACTCTAACTACTTCCTCCAATGGTAGGGCAGATGGGGCATACCCCGGTGCATAAGGCGAATCCAGCCCGTATCTTTCAGACTCATAACGAGCTGCTTCTTTATCTAACTCTGCCTGTTCCTCAAGATCTAACACACTATCAGAGGATGAGGTGTCGGTATCCTCTGTATCTTCTTCGTCCCCCGAGGACGTCTCCTCAGAGGCGGAGTCGTTAATTCTTAGATTTCGAAACTCAGTTAACACTGGGTACAACTTTTTCTTAGGCCCTTTCTGTTCCACTTTTGTAGCTACTTCTTTTTTAATTTCTTCTTTTTTCTTTTCCTTTCTCTTCGTTCCATTCTTAGCGCTCTCTTCCTTTTCTGCTTCTGATAGGCTATCCTGGTGTTCTGCTAAAGCTCTTTGCCCTTCTCTCACCTTATCTTGGCATTTTGCATCCTCTATACAGGCTCTAACCATTTTGTACAGCGGCCATGTGCCTGGTCTTAACTTTCCCTTCTCCTTTTCATTAATCAAATCTCCGCCGAGCTTGCCCCAGGAGCCCTTTGACAAGGACCCCGTGGATACAAACCATGGAGCTACTCTATCCACATCTCGCAGAAAATTACACAACACTTTCTCGGGAACCTTTAAACCACGCTCACGTAACAACGCCTGCATTGCTGCGAGAAGCGGCTTCATTTGGTGGTTACCCATACTGCTAGAGGGAACGAACTTGCACAGTTATCTACCTGTGACTTACAGCTCCTGAATACACGGAGGGCAAGTACACTCCTTCCCTTGTGTATGGCAGTTAAAACAGAAGCAGAGCACAAGAACTACCACGGCCCAAACGGGGATAGAAATAGCAAAATAGACAGGATCCACCATACCTTGCAGAAAAGCGTCTAGACCTCTCTCGCAGCCAGTTCTGAATCCTCTGTTGAGCCAACAGGGTCCCTCGAAACTGGATAAAACTCCGAGACGTTCGGCTTCATCTCCCGGGTTTCGTTCACCAGTTGCGGGGCGCCGCCTCGCCGAAAAGGAGAACGCCACGCTTCAGGATT
>NW_021625147.1:0-2334 GCF_004785775.1 Grammomys surdaster
AGGTACATCATGGTGTGTTGTTGAGATCCTAGAAAGCAAAGGTGTTTAGAGAAATTTCAGTTTTAGAAGTCACCTTTGAGTCTGTTTTAGCTGACTGTGGAAGAAAATCATATTAATTATGTACGCAGCAACAGTTTGTCTGTAAAAGGAAACTAGTTGTTAATTAATAGCTGAAAGATGTTGATCAGCTTCTTGATTTAACCTGTGGAAGTAAATTTAGATGACTTTCACACCTTGAAGAAATTTTAAAAGTTGAAAAAAATTGTTGAGAATATATCATGAGTCAAAAGGAGACATTTAAACAAAAGGCAAAAAATTTTGGGTTGAAAAGCACAAACACTGTTGTTCTAGGCATTCCTGTTAGGGGAAAAGGCATTAATGGCGGATTTAGAAGTGGTGGAGGAGAGGCCTGTTCTGCCATGTGGTGGTTTGGGTTATCACCTGGTGGCTGGATGTTCTAGCAGAGAGGCCAAGGAAATCCCCCTGTTGTTTTTCTTAGAGAAAAGAAAGGCTAACTTTGAAGAAAAGTTTAAAGTGAAAAACATAGAAGTTTGGTAACAGAGTCAGAAGGAGTGAAAGGCTGTGTGAGACTGAGCTATGGCAGAGAGACACCTAGAGGTTGAGAAAGAAATTGTAAGTTAGACAAAGGCGAAGGGGCACAGATGGAGTCTCAGACCCTCTGCTAACAGGCAAGCCAGCTGGGTGATGGCTGGCCGCAAATGACTTAGAAGGGGACTAGTGGGGAAGGGGCAAACAGAGAGCCAGCCCTGTTTTTAAAGGCAAGTCAGCCGGCCGCAAATGTCGGGGAGTGGGGGAATTTTAGCGCGAAAAGTTAACCCCTGGGGAGGGGCAAACCTCTTGGCAGGCAAAGCGTGGGAGATTTCTTGGGGGGAGGGGTAAAGAATGGCGATTAAGGGGTCTCCGCCATTTTGTAGCGAACACGTGGAGAAGAGGGAGAGAGAGATCTAGTCTTTTGAGCCAGGCAGGAGCTAGTGGTATTAAGATTTAGAGAGAAAACATTGGCCCGAAACACGTGGAGAGAGAAAGAGGGAGAAAGGATAGAGAGAGAGCCGTCTAGTCTTAGGGACTAGGCTGGAGTTACTCACGGTTCCATGGAGGGGGTCTTGGCGGGCGCCAGCGGGGAGTACTGTTGGAGCTGGCTTTGTCCGGATCCTCTACCATCTGTAGGGAACAATGTAGGCCCATGTGTGGGCACGAGCAGGTGTGAATCTCTGTTGTGTTGTGTGTCTGTGTGTCTGCCGTGACGTAGTAGGCCAGCATGGCAGGAGCACATGGGATCTTGGCTGAGTTTATTCCCTGCGACACCAGGCGAGCACGGCGGGGCCCCGCCCAGCATGGGGAATTTTCACTCAGGTTCCACGGGGGTGTAGAGCTCTTGGGGCATGTGGGCTCTCGTCGGACAACCCACTGTCGAGAAAATGAAAGGGGTTGGGGATCCCCTGTGCCCTGGGGCAGTCAGGGACCGGTAGGTCTCAAGCCCTTGGCTCGGAGGGCTGAGACAGGGGGGGCATGTGGGTTAACATCGGACAGCCCATAGCCGAGAAGAGGAGAGGGATAGGGGAAGAAGAAAGAGGCCCTAGCAGCACCTGTGGGAGAGACTGTATTTGCTTAGCAGACAGCGGCCTGGCCAGCTTGTTTGGAGATGTGGGTCCTCGTGGCTGGAACGCAGAGATCTTCCAAGTGAGAGATTAAGCAGCTGTAGCTTTAGTCAGCATGGGAGAAGCGCAGAATCTTCACTGAGTCGATTCCTCACAGCATCGGACAAGCAGGGCAGGAAGCTCGGCTGTGTTCTGTAGCAGACTGGGGTGGCCCGGTCTTTGAAGTCCGTGGGTGTTTGTGCCCCACATTGGGCGCCAAATGTGGGGAAAATTTAAAAAGGCTGCCACAGCAGCACAAGCTTGCGCCGCAGTGGCGGGTCCCACATCATGGAAGAAGATCCTATGGTTCCAGTGGCCTGAGGGCCTTGGCGGCGGCAGGCCCCAGTAACACGAGGAAGTCCTTGGTTCCAAAAAGATTTATTGTCATGACGGATAATAGATGGATCTAGGCATACCCCCTCAAAACTCAGGGCAGTCCCGAGTTATATAGGGAGGGAGAAAGGGGGGGGATTAGGGGAGGATCTGGAGGAGGAATGTTTAATTTGCTCTGCCCTCTGGCCTTCATTAGTATGTAAATCTCTAGGGCTTGAGGCCTATAGCCTGGCCTATGTGACTCTATGGAAATGTGACTGTTTTTCAGGATCCTAGATGATGGGAGGGACCGAACTCCTGCCGGTTCTCACACAGAATTCCACGGAGAATCTCGGGGTTCTAA
>NW_021625148.1:0-9099 GCF_004785775.1 Grammomys surdaster
GGGGGAAGGCCGGCAGGGGTCCCTGTTAGGGGTCCTGGTCTCTGACATCTCCCCCTTCCCTGTAAACTAAAGAGGGCATCTTTTAGAGGAAGAAACTCAAGGATGGGCGAATTTGGGAGGGCATCCCGGCCGTAGGCAGCTCGCGGTCCCAGAAGGGCAGCAAGGCCATTGAGAGGCACCGTTGGTAGACAGTCTTGGCTGTCTGTCAAGACCAAGTTCGTGGTCATGAAGGAGAAGGGGAGACCACTCTCTCACGTGCAATGGCAGCTAAGGCCCGTGAGGTGCAAGAGCTGGTCCCCTTGCGATCCTCATACCCACTCCTGGTGCAATGGAAGCAAGTCCTCAGGGTGCAGGGGCTATGAGGTCGCGTCCTGTTTAGTGCCAGGCTTGCAGTTAGGCCAAGGCTGGGATGTAGCTAGGCCAAGGTCGGGATGCAGCTGTCGAGGCAGCTATTGGGAGGTTCTTTCAAGCAATAGCAGGGGCAAGCCAATTAAACGGGGTAGGGTAGAGACGCCTGTCTTCAATTATCTAGGGATACGGAAGGTCAGCCAAGAGAGCCAGGAGCTCCCCTGTAGGGCCCGAAAGTTAAGAGGCCGGCCAAGGGAGGAGCGCGCGGGCCCCACATCTTCATCTTCAGGTTGTGTCACCACCACATGGGCAACAGCCTCGGTGTCGTCCTCTGCTTTTAGCTGATGGTAGTAGACTTCAACTGGTCTTTTAACTGTGGAATCTATCTGATTTTTAACAAAACTTGTGAGGCGATTAAAAGCCCAAGGGCCAAAGGAGAGAAGCAAAAGAATACCAACAAGGGGCCCCAATATAGTGGGCAGTAGGGTAGTAAGCCAAGGGGAGGTAGAAAACCAATTTTTGTACCAAGATTCTTGTTGTTCTCTTGCTCTCTTTCTCTCTTCAAGGCTCTTTTTAACTTTCTCTAAACTGTTTTTCACCAAACCTGTCTTATCTGAGTAAAAGCAACACTCTTCTCTAAGGGCCACACACAATCCCCCCTCCTTCAAAAAGAGTAGGTCAAGTCCTCGTCGGTTTTGGAGGACCACCTCGGAAAGGGAGGCCACTGACTCAGTGAGGTCTTGGATGCCCTCTCTCAGGTGACCTGTGGGGAAAATTTAAAAAAGGCCGCCACAGCGGCGCAAGCCCGCCGCCGTGGCGGGTCCCCACATCAGGGAGGGAGATCCTACGGTTCCAGCGGCCTGAGGGCCTTGGCGGCGGCAGGCCCCAGTAACACGAGGAGGTCCTTGGTTCCAAAAAGGTTTATTGACATGACGGATAATAGATGGATCTAGGCGTATCCCCCAAAAACTCAGGGCTGTCCCGAGTTATATAGGGAGGGAGAAAGGGGGAGGATTAGGGGAGGATCTGGGGGGAGGAATGTTTAATTTGCTCTGCCCTCTGGCCTTCATTAGTATGTAAATCTCTAAGGCCTGAGGCCTATCGCCTGGGTGACTCTATGGAGATCTGTGACTGTTTTTCAGGATCTTAGGTGATGGGAGGGACCGAACTCCTGCCGGTTCTCATGAGGAATTCCACAGAGAATCTCGGGGTTCTAAGTACCTGCTCAACCATGACCCAGGATACCCTTATGCAGTCCCACAGTGACCAAGGTCCTGATCAATTAAAGACTGAAGGTGGGCAAAATTTTGGTCATTCCTTACAAGGGACGCAATACCCGTTCCTGCCCCGACTGCACCCAGACCCAGGATGACCGAGAGGGTGAGCGCAGTCAGAGGCTCTCTCTTGTCTCTGTGTGGGACCCCGGATTCAAAGAAGCGTAGGAAGGACTCGGGCTCATAAACAAAAAATTGAGGGAGGACGGTAACAACAACACAATAATCATGGGAAAGGAATCTGGAGGTGGAGATGTAAGCGGTCAGTCCATTTGAGCAGGCAAAGAGGGTATTATTAGGCGCAACCACATACAGATAGGTTGTATTGATACTGAGAGTCTGATTGCAAACAGGGAAAAGATCTCTAGGGGGAAGCATCTTGGGCCCAAGCAGGCAGGTGCCCACGCCAGAGATAGAGGCTAGGGTCAATCCACCCTCAGGGTTTGGGAGGGGAAGGAGGGTTAAGGAGTTGTTGGTAAACTGGGGGTCTGCGAAGGTCGCAATGCCTTCATAAAATGGCGGGGTAGGGTCAAAACACATCCAACACTCAGGAAAAGCAGAATTAGCCATGCGCATGGCTTCAAGGGAAGCATTGGCCAGAGAGACAATAAGGTCTGCAGAGCGAGGGGGTCCCCCGGGAATGGTGGGCTGAAAAAGAGTGACCAGAGGGACAGCTGAGGCATGGGGAAGGAGGAGGGGGCTAGTAGGGCGTCGAGCGGGAGGAGGAGCGAGCTGCCGCAGGGCAGGATTTGGGCCTAGAGCGGCCTGATGTTTGTTGGGGATTTCTTTAAGGAGCTTAATGGTATAGAGGAGTCCTGGATTCCAGCTCTTAAAGTAGGCGTGGAGACCCCAGGTATACCCCGAGCCTGTCCAATCTTGGGACTGGCCCGATGAGGTGAAGAAAATGGATATGGGGTTGCACCAGCCACGGCAAAGCATGTAGGGGTTACCGGGCATGGCAGAGCGGTTGACAGTGATATAGTCCCAGGAGGATGAAGGCTTCCAGTATGTGTCTCCCGTGGTTTCACATCCCCACAAAGCGCAAAAAAAGTCTGCAACCCCTCCACACCGATAGCCTGTGCCATGAGGGCGGTGACGGGGACCAGGGCAAACATAAATTCCCCTTCTAAGAAAGTTGTGGAGGGTAGAGCGCCCTGGGGCCGAACGACAGGGTTCGAATTTTGTTGTGTCTCGCTCAGGAAGATTGGGGGCCCCCTCCAGGGGCCAGACCTGGTCTTCCAGCCCCCAATATGGATCAGCCCCCACAGCCAGAGCACAAAGGTCGATGTGGAGGACAGGCCAATGGGGAGAGGTACCAAGAGAGGAGCTGGAGTTGACCATGTCTCCGGCTTGATTGATGATCACCCAAGTGAAGTTGTACACCATATAAGGATTGTGAGGCAGGTTGATGGCTGTAGCAACCAAGGTCCAAGTCGCCAGGAGCGAGGTGGATAGCAGCATCCTTGGGGCTCCTGCAAGAGAGCACATTTAGGCGTTCTCAGGGGGGTTCCCTGGAAGGGGGTCACAATTTTTAGGAGAAGAGTCCATTATTTTTATCAGTCTGTCTGGTAGCCAGCGTGCACTCTGTTCTTTGGAGTCATAGATGCACGCATGTCCCTTCCCCCAGATCAGGACTGGGTCGGGGCCATTCCACCTATGTGTAAGTGGATCCTTCCACAAGGCCCTGGCATAGGACTCCGCTGTGGAAGGGTGCCAGAACCTGTCTGCAGCAGATCTGCCCCTCTCATCGAGGGTTAGGAAATTGAGGACAAACAAGGCATGGTTTAGTAACACCTTACAATTTCCCTTTTGGGGGTAGAGAATGCCCCCTGAATGTTGCAACTTTAAGAGCATGTTTTTTAGAGACTGATGTGCCCTTTCAACAATTCCCTGCCCCTGAGGGTTATAGGGAATGCCTGTGATATGTTTAATGTTGAGCTGAGCACAAAACTGTTTAAAGGCAGTGCTCGTGTATCCAGGGCCGTTGTCAGTCTTAAGAACCTTGGGCAAGGTTACATAGGCAAGGCAGGAGATCAAATGATTAACAACATGTTTGGTGGCCTCTCCAGCCTGTAGTGAAGCACAGAGAAAGCCACTGAAGGTGTCAATGGAGACATGAATGTATTTAAGTTTACCAAAGGGGGCAAAATGGGTAACATCCATTTGCCACAAATCCCCTGGAGTAAGACCTCGGGGGTTCACCCCCAAATGGGGCTCAGGCAGGAGGGTAAGACAGCCTGGACACTGGCGGACAACCTGGCATGCTTGTTCTCTGGTGATGGAGAACAGCCGCCGGAGGGTCTGGGCATTCAGGTGGTGGAGTCGATGAGCCTCCTGTGCTCTCTGGACGGCATCAGGGAGTGTGGCCAGCATCACCAGAGGTGTTTGAGAGTCCCTGGTGGCCCTATCGACAAGGTCATTACCCCCACTAAGGGGTCCAGGGAGGCCAGAGTGGGCACGTATGTGTCCCACAAAGAACGGGTGTGATCTGGCCAGGATTAGCCTCTGTAGCTCAGAAAAAAGTGGGGAGGCATTGGTGGATGGCCTAATAAAAGGAACAGTTTCCAATAGGGGCACTGACTGAGCCACATATGCACTATCAGTAAACAGGTTAAAGGCATGGTCTGGGAGAGCCTTAAAGACCTGAATAACTGCAACCAACTCCACCAACTGTGCCGAGGAAAATTCTGTTTGGACTCTAGAAACCCGTCCATCGAGATGAAAGGCTGCAATCCCGGAGGAGGATCCATCTGTAAAGACTAGAGATGCCTGGGGAATGGGAGAGTTTTTGGTAATTCTAGGGAAGACCACTGCCTGGTGCTCAAGAAACTGCATAAGCTTATCAGAAGGATAGTGGTTGTCCATCTTTCCCTGAAACGAGACACAATTGACAGCCCAGTCATCTGAAGTCTGTAAGAGCCATTTGACCTGAGCAGTGTTGTAAGGGAGGCTGACAATGTCAGGGTCTCTACCAAAAAGTTTAAGGGAAGCCTCTCTCCCCAGCTTTATTATTTGTGCCACCAGGGACGGATAGGTGGGCAAAACCTTAGCGGGGGTGGCAGGCAGGTGGAGCCAATATAAAGGCTTGGATTGCCATAAGAGTCCTGTGGGGGCGAACACAGTGGGGAGGATCAACAGCCACAAAGGGGAGGCAGGAGAATAATAAGTAACAGTCTGTTGTTGAATAGCCTTCTCCACACGTGCAAGGGCGGAGGCGGCCTCAAGGGTCAGTGTGCGGGGGGAAGAAGGATCTGAATCTCCCTGAAGAATGTCAAAAAGAGGTTTAAGTTCTCCAGTGGTCAGCTTCAGGTAGGGGCGTAGCCAATTTATATCTCCCAGGAGGTGCTGAAAGTCATTAAGTGTGCGCAGGGAGTCCTTTCTGAGCTCAATCTTTTGGGAAAGAATCTTAGAAGGGTGAAGCTCAAAACCTAAGAATAAATGGGGAGGCTGAAGCTGGACCTTTTCAGGGGCTATCTGTAGCCCAAGGTCCTGGAGAGCAGTGATCAGCTGCTGGCCTGTCCCATGTAGGGCAGTCTCATCAGGACCGGCCAGAAGGATATCATCCATGTAATGAATGATGTACAACTCGGGATGTTGAAGGCGGAAGGGGTCAATGGCTTGCGCCACGAATTTTTGGCATAGGGTAGGACTATTAGCCATGCCCTGGGGTAGGACCCTCCACTGGAACCGGGGAGATGGTCCAATGCAGTTAACAATGGGAAGACTAAAAGCAAAGCGCTTGCTATCCTCTGGGTGTAGAGGGATGCAGAAGAAGCAATCTTTCAAATCAATGACCATTTTGTAATATCTTTTAGGTATGGCCACAGGGGAGGGGAGGCCAGGCTGGAGGGCTCCCATCGGAACCATGGTCTTATTAACTTCTCTGAGGTCTTGGAGCAGTCTCCACCTACCCCCCTTTTTCTGGATCACAAATATAGGGGTATTCCAAGGGGAGGTAGAAGGCTCAATGTGGCCAGCATCTAGCTGTTCCTGCACCAACTGCATGGCCGCAGTGAGCTTGTGTTGAGGAAGGGACCATTGGTCAATCCAGACAGGGAGATCTGATTTCCAGGTGATCCTGTCTGCCTGGAGTGCAGGGGGAGCAATGGCCCTCAAGAAAAATTTGAGTCATAACCTAGTCCTGAACGCGAGGTCTTTGGCAAGACCTCAAGGGGAGCGGGAATTCCCTGGTTGTTTTTACCCAGGCCCTGGCCAGGAATAAATCCCTGATCTAGCATCTGATGGGTGACAGCCGCAGAGGGGCTGAACATGAGAACTCCCATTTGACTCAAAATGTCTTGGCCCCACAAATTGATAGGGAGACCTGGAACAATGAAAGGTCTGACGTGTCCAGAGTTGCCCTCAGGGTCCTCCCAGGTTAGCAATTGGGAACTCTGGAGGGTATTGGTGGACTGGCCAATGCCTTGGAGGTGGGTCAGAGAGGGCTGGCAGGGCCAGGAAGGGGGCCAAGAGGCCTGGGAGATAACTGTGGAGTCAGCCCCAGAGTCCAGAATGCCCACAAAGGCTTTGCCATTAAGCTTAAGTTTTAATTGTGGGCTTTCTTGTGAAATTCTTTGAACCCAATAGACATCTGAGGACCCCGGGGTGGAGGCGCCCTGGGATGAGCCCAGCGAAGGCGAGGTCGTGTCCAATGGGAGGGGAAGGGCCTGTGCAAGGCGCTGTCCCTGGCGAATATGGAGGGGGCCTCGGGAGCTTGCAGCCAAAACCTTAATCTCTCCCACATAGTCATTATCAACAATTGAGGGGAAGACAGTGATGCCCTGGAGCATGGCAGAAGCCCTGCCCAAAATGAGATAGTAAGTTTTAGGCGGAGGGGGGCCAAAGACCCCTGAGGGAATTATCTGGACTCCTTTATCCGCCTCTAATATTGTATCGGTGGAGGCACAGAGGTCCATTCCCGTGCTCCCTGGGGTAGCCCGGCGTAGGGCTGTGACTGGCTTGGGAGCTGCTGTTGAAGGGTCTGGCGTGGCCCCGCCTGGCTGTTCCCCGAGGCCGGCAGGAAGGTGACTGGTTGAGGGGCCCGGGGCTGGCCCCTCACTCCGTTTCCCGGAAGGGGAGAAAGGGGGTTGCCCAGAACATCAGTCCTAGAGCGGCAGGTATTAGCCCAGTGTCTACCCCGCCTGCAGCGAGGGCAGAGGGCAGAAGGCAAAGGGCGCTCTCTCCCCGCTTGGGGGAGGGCTCTATCTGAGGGGCACTGGCGAGCAAAGTGGCCAGTTTGGCCGCACCGAAAGCAGGATGTATGATTCTGGGCGGCGCCAGTAGCAGTACCCACAGCCAGATTTATAGACTGGGAGACTTTCTGAGCAAAGGGGTCTACATCTTTGCAGAGTTTAATCATTTCATCTAGGTCTTTGTCCTTATACCTGCCCCTGAGGGAGGTCCTGCACGCTAAATTGGCGTTCTCATAAGCCAATTGCAAAAGGAGTTTGTTGTTCTCCTGACCCGTCCCCCAAGTTCTCTCCGCTGCCTCCAGGAGGCGAGCGATGAATTCTGAGAACTCTTCATTAGCCCCCTGAGTAATTTTCGTTAAAGGGGAAAGGACTGAACCCTTCATAGGAATCGCTCTCCAGGCACTCATGGTGGCCGAAGAACTTTGGGCCAGGAGGCCCAAAGAGAATTTCTGTTGCCTCTGATCTGTGGCATACTTGCCCCTCCCTAAAAGTTTATCGAGAGTCCACCTCGAAGCGGGGCGGCGGCCTGAGGAGAGATTACTCCGAGCCTGTTGGCGGCAGCGATCAGCCCAATCAGTCTGCCAGGAAAGGAACTGGCCACGAGTTAGCACGGCCTGGGCGACTGAAAACCACTCATTGGGGGTCAAATAGCCGCCGCCACCCAGGCTTTCTAGGAGAGACAGCGTAAAGGGGGCGTTCGGTCCATAATCACGGACAGCCGAGTTCAAATCTTTGAGTTGTTTAAAACGGAGCTTTTTAAAGACTGTGGCGGGGGGAGCAGGCGCAGGAGGAACGGGAGCGTCTGGGGGAGCGGGTGTTTCCTCCTCGCTTTCGCTTCCTCCCTCCTCTGAAGCACCCTCGTCCGAGGAATCATGAACTGGGCCCGGGGGAGGGTCACCCGTAGGGGGCGCGGGATTTGTGGGCGGGGACCCCTGGTCAGTTGTGGAAGAGGGCTGGGGGTCCGGAGCAGGGTCTGAGGACTCATGGCCGGAGTGGGTAACCGGAAAAGCCAAGCGCAAGGGAGGCTGGGGCGCACAAAGAACTGAAAGGCGCGCGACCTGATCCTGAAGGCGGAGAATGTCAGTCAGTTCCCGAAGCTGATCAGAAAGGTGAGCGCGAAAGGAAGACAGAGAAGCAGGCAGGTCTGGCCTAGATATGAGGGGAAAAGTCAAAGTTCTTAGAGGAGGCTGATCAGGTGCATGTTGGCGGGCAGCCTCCACCTCAAGGTTGGCTGTATCAGGAAGATCTAAGGGATCAGGCCGGGGGAGCTGGGAAGAGGGCGAGAGAGGGGACGCGGCGGCATCAATCTGGCAGGCGGGAGCAGTGGAAGGGAAGACAGGAGCAATAAAAGGAGAAGAAGAAACTTCGGGAGGGGGGCAGGGAGGCGCGGAGGGTAGAACATATGGAGGCGGACGCAAAGGAGAGGAAGAGAGGAGGGGGGGCGATGGCAGAGGGGGATAAAGGCGAACGGGGGAGGGCTTAGGTGAAGTGACCGACACATCAAGGATGGAAAAGGAGTCAGATGTCCGGGAGGGCGGTCTAAGGGGATCAATCTCCCTGGCGGGGCCAGCTTCATTGGTCAAGGTGTCTGATGGATCTTGGTCGCGATTGGAATTTGGCGACCCAGGACGAGACTGGCTAAGACAGTATTCAGCCACCGAAAGCAGTTGGCGCTTTCCCTCATCTCCCTGAGCATCCTCAATGACATCTCTAATTAAACCCCAAAAAGAAAATATTGTCTTTGTTATTCCCTCATCTTTATCCTTGGCTATTTTTTCATTTAATTCTCGTCCAACTTTCTGCCATTTCTTTGGATGTATAGTCGGTCCATCAATCATAAACCAAGGACATTTTTCATCAACAAAAATAAAAAATTTTACGAGATCCTTTTTCTTTACCCTGATTCCTCTCTCTCTGAGTGCATCTTTGAGGCCCTTAATGAAACTCGCCTCCTTTGACAATGAATGGCCCATTTCTATGGGACGGAATGAAAATAAAACTCACCGAGGTCGGCAGGTCTAGGGCGGCGACGACTGCCTCTCTCTTCAACGATGTCGCAGCTGCTCTCTCTTGGGGTGTCCGTCCGGAGAGGTCCGTGCCTCGAGCCCCAAACGTTGGGCGCCACCTGACCCGACCCGCGGGTCTCAGTTATTCGTGGGGGCAAGGAGAACCAAAACCTGGAAGAGAAACGGGCGAGAGAAAAGAAGGACCCAAGCAAATGGTTGCTTGTCAAGAGCCGTGTATTTTAAAAAAGGCAAGCTTTTTATAACAAGCTCGGGTCAGGG
>NW_021625149.1:0-2735 GCF_004785775.1 Grammomys surdaster
AGTAGAGCAGTAGAGGAGTAGAGAAGTAGAGGAGTACAGGAGACTGAAGGAGTGAGAATATAGTAAGAAGATAAGAAAATAAAGAAGACTTGAAGAGACTCCACCGGACTCTGGCTTGTATCTATCTTTTGCGTCTCTCGCCCCTTTTTTCCCCTTCCTCCGTCCCCACGTTCTCTCTTGCTAGACCCTGACCTGCCGACCGGAGCAGCAGAACCGGCCGGCCTTTACAAAGTAACAGAACCTGACG
This sequence comes from Grammomys surdaster, assembly GCF_004785775.1. Taxonomy (NCBI): domain Eukaryota; kingdom Metazoa; phylum Chordata; class Mammalia; order Rodentia; family Muridae; genus Grammomys; species Grammomys surdaster. The sequence goes on from NW_021625149.1 coordinate 248, forward strand.
GCCGTTACAAAAGAAACGGCAGTTACAAAGTGGCGCCCAGACGTGCGGCAGCAAGAACCAGAGACCCAGTGAGGGACGTTACTGGAAGGAGGATTGACTGAAAATTCAGAGGTGAAACAGAGGTGATTGCCACAGAAAACTGCCGTGTGGAGACCAGTAAGTCATAGTAATAATGGGGCAAGAAATAAGTCAGCCTGAACTCAACTCTCTGTTTTTGTTCTGTTGCTTGCTGTTTACGTGTATCAATTGTCTGCTTTTGTTTCGCTGTTTAAATGTTGCCTTTCATGCCCAAAAGAAAAAGAAACACATAGAATCCAAAATAGGACCAAAGGTTGAAGTAATCAATTTGTCAGACCCAGATTGTGCTGACCTAGAGGAAGAGGCAGCCAAATATTTTGATCCTGAATGGCCTTCTTCCCTAAGGCCCCCTCCCTGTGCTCCTCCACCTCCAGACACTCCTGCTATGGAGATGGTGGTCGAAGATCACAGAAAGGAGTTGCAGGACAAAATTTCTTTTCTTAAACAACAAATTTCTCTCCTTAAACAACAAATAGAGTTAGAGGAAGAGTATCAGGACTTAATTAGTCAGATACAAAAACTAAAGACAGGGAAGAGGTCTCGAGCAGGCAAGGAAAATTCCTCAGGTCCTCGAGTTCCTCAACCTGGAGTCCAAAGGCAGCCCCTGTCCTCTGGTTTTAGTTCAGCCAGAGATCAGCCAGAGGAGAGAGAGGTTAAGGTTTTCCCTGTATCAGAGACTAGAGATGCTCAAGGAGTTGTGTGGAGACATCACACAGGGTTTAACTTTCAAATTATTAAAGAATTAAAAAATTCAGTGTCACAATACGGTGCCACTGCTCCCTTTACTCTTGCAATCTTAGAATCTGTTGCAGAGGAGTGGCTGACTCCTGGTGATTGGGATACTCTAGTGAGAGCAGTTCTTAGTGGTGGTGACTATCTTATTTGGAAATCAGAGTATCATGAGAATTGTAAAGAGACAGCTAGGAGAAACATTCAGGCAGGTAATGGTTGGTCCTTTGATGCCTTAGTAGGAGAAGGACAATTTGCTTCTAGTGATAACCAGATGCAATATGACCCAGGCTTATTCGCTCAAATTCAAAATGCGGCCATGAAGGCTTGGCGCAAACTCCCGGTAAAGGGAGACCCTGGTGCATCTTTGACCTCAGTTAGACAAGGGCCTGATGAAAGATTTTCTGATTTTGTTCATCGATTAATGACAACAGCAGGGAGGATTTTTGGTAATGTAGAGGCAGGTATAGATTATGTGAAACAACTTGCATATGAAAATGCCAATTCTGCCTGCCAAGCAGCCATTAGACCCTACAGGAAAAAGACAGACCTTACTGGGTATATCAGACTCTGTTCTGATATAGGGCCCTCCTACCAACAGGGCTTAGCTATGGCAGCCGCCATGCAAGGACAATCAGTAAGAGACTTTTTGGCAAGTAGAGACAAAAAGGCCTGTTTTAAATGTGGCAAGCCTGGACACTTTTCAAAATATTGCAAAGCAGAAAATGAGTTAACCCAGAGACAGCCCAGAAAACAGCCTGGGCTATGCCCACGTTGCAAACGTGGAAGGCATTGGGCTAGTGAATGTAGGTCCAAGACAGATGCACAAGGAAACACCCTTTCCTATAATCAGGAAAACGGGAACAGGGGCCAGCCCCAGGCCCCGAACCAATACAAGCCAAAGCAGGCTTATGGGACAGTCAGTTTCATACCGACAAACAACAACCCCTTTCAGAACTTAGTCGAGCAACACCAGGAAGTGCAGGACTGGACCTCAGTTCTGCCACCCACACAGTATTAACCCCAGAAATGAGACCTCAGGCCTTACCCACTGGAGTGTTTGGACCACTCTATCCAAATGTGTTTGGCCTGATAGTGGGAAGAAGCAGTGCTACTATACAGGGACTACAAATTTTTCTTGGAGTTGTAGACAATGATTATCAAGGTGAGATTAAGGTAATGGCCAAGGCAATACAGAATATAGTCACCATTCCTACAGGAAGGAGGATAGCTCAACTATTGTTACTTCCATTGATTCCTACTAATCACAAATCTTTAGATTCTGAAGGAAAATCTGCTGCAGAGATTCTGACATCCTAATACCAAAAAGAATTTTGCAACAGTCCTCTGGAAAGACCCATTAACTGGAACCTGGAATGGGCCAGATCCAGTGCTTATCTGGGGAAGAGGATCTGTCTACATATATTCCCAAACGGCAGATGCCACACGATGGCTGCCAGAGAGACTGATCAAACAAATAGACAATAATAACAAATCCAGGGAGGAGAAACCCCCTGAGAAGCGTATTTTTCCTTTACAGGAAACATGAAGATGCTTCACTGGAGCGAATCAACCAGTATACCTGACTTGGGAAGTTCTCAGTGCGGAAGAAGACATCACCACCCACGCCTCCGGGGTGGCTCTTCTCAGTGCGGAAGAAGACATCACCACCCACGCCTCC
>NW_021625150.1:0-5328 GCF_004785775.1 Grammomys surdaster
TGCACTCCTAACTCTGAGTATTGTAGGGTTGAATGTAAAGTCAGTCTTACCCTTGACATCTTTCCTGGTGTTGATCACTTTTAAGGTCAGCAAAGAATGAGAACCAGTCATGGGAGTGAGGACTGGTGTCATAAGTCATAAGTCAGTCATAAGAGACTGAAATTTGTTTTTGTTTTCTATCTGGCTATAGCACTGGCTGTCCTGGAACTCACTCTGTAGATCAGGCTGTCCTGGAACTCAGATCTGGTATCCCAGAGATCTGCCTGGGATTAAGGGCATGTGCCACCACTGCCTGGGTGAGATAGAAGTATTTAAAAGGAAATGCTGTTGATTTGAAGGACAGATAGATCTCAATGGGGAAAGACTGGGAATAAAATAATTCTCACATCATAAAATCCACTCTTTTAAAGAGTGAAGTATGGCAGCCTGAGTCTGGGGCTGTCCATTAATTGAAAGCTCCTTTTCTTCTGGGAGTTGCAGGCTATTTGCTGTCAAGGCTTTGGGAGAGTAAGGTCCTTCTTCTCCTTGTTTCCTGCTAGCACAGACGAACCAGAACATACCAGAAGGTCCTCTTTATTCCACAATAGCCTCCCTCCCTACCTCCAGCTGATATCCATCTCTTGCCTGGGATGCTAAAAGTGTAGCTGGTACTCCCAGCCTCTAGGGCCCCCATTCAGAAAGTATACTTTAGCCTCTTGGTATGGGACAGGATGTTCGCAGGAACTAACTCATGTGGCCTCTATTGATTTTTGACATCTTCTTGCTTCCTCTTTTTCCCCTGGAGAAACAGGTAGAAAACTAGCTAATGATCCTTAAAGCCTGGCTGAGCTTTTGAATTTATTGCATTCTTAAAATAGAAGAAAAGTTTTTTTTTTTCTTTTTAAGTGGGGCTTCAAATAAAAAAAAATCACAGAGAAGCCAACTGTGCTCCTGTCTTCTCTTGAAACACTGGACAGATTTAGGTCTCCAGAGTAAGACACATGTGAAAAGGGACCTTTTCTGATGCCAAAAAGATAATGAATGAATGGCTCATGCAAGTAACCCTTTTCCCTAAGATTATCTAACAGTTCAGGAAACAGGGACTGACGTTTGACTGATTTCCTATAAAAACTGATAATTGAGTGGTGGGAGAGAAAAAACAAATACAAAAACAAACAAACAAACAAACAAACAAACAAAACCTCTATGGATGGCCACAGAGTAATGAGAAAAAATAAACACAACTAATTCCAAACTAATAAAACATTACAAAGGAATGCTGATTCATATTCCAACGCAAGTGTGCATTCTCTATATTGCTGAAATGTCACACTGGGTGGAGCTTGTGAGAAATACACTAGAAAGGATAGAGGCTTCCAGGCTGTGAATTTTTATATTTCAAGGACAGATACCTCTATATGTGGGGCAAGGTGCACTCTGGGACAGAGGGCATCATGGACCAGTGACTCCCCACGATCAGAGCTGATGTTTTTGTATTTGAAATTGACATTGCTGGAAACGTCGTCATAACAGCAGAGGAAAACTATCTCCCGGAATCCCCGTACAGTGCGGAGAGGTTAAGACAGATGATAAACTGCTTTTCTAATCCCAGACATCTGTCTCCTTACAGAAAGTGAAAAATCAAGCAAACGGGAGAAAAAAACGTTCTTCCTGCAGCCCAGAGGAGGACTGCAGTAGTGAGAATCGGCACTTCCGGGAGCTTTTGGAAAAGGAAGATGGTGGATCCTACCTGCCAGCTCTTGAGTGGGGTAGGGAGACCTCTCAAACCTTTACTAAGCTCTGAAGATTCTGCAGTGAATCATCTTCTCAACCCGTGGGTTGCAACCCCTCGGAAGGGTTAAATAATCTTTTCACAAGGGTCATCTAAAGCCATCATGTAACACAGAAATACACATTACAATTGATAACAGTATCAATCTTTCAGTTATCAAGTAGCAGCGGAAGTAATTTTATGGCTGTGGGGGTCAACCGTATTAAAGGCTCGAAGCATTGGGAGGGTTGAGAACCATTGCCCTAACTGAAAACTTTGAGTGTTCTGCCGTTGGGTTGGAGGTCTCAGAGTCAAGAGTCCTGTGTTGTGTAACTTTGAATGTGTTGCTTCTGAGAACTTTTTTCTTAACTTGCTCAGCTTGTGGGGTATGGGTGGGTATTATAGGGTGCGTTAGTGACAGGAGATAAGTACTATCCTCAGGGCATGCCATCTGGTAAGTGGAGAAAACTGTGACTTCCTGTATCTATCCTGGAGGGTTGCTGCAACAAAGTATCGCAGAATGAGACAGCTTAACTTTCTTCATTCTAGAAGCTGGGAGTCAAAGCTTGTAGTTGGGACAAGCTTGCTCCTGAGGGCTCTATTCTTGGCTTTCAGGTGGCTACTTCACGACTGTCCTCAGGTGACAGTCCCCTTGCCCACAGTCACCCTTGTCTCTTACTATTGAAAGGATTAAGTTCTATTGGATTAGAACCTCATCCTGTGACCCCATCCTTTAATATTAATGGGATCATCAGAGACCCTGTTTCCCTGATCCTATACAATACATAGATAGATAGAAAGATCGATGATGGATAGATAACCAGATAGATAGATAGATAGATAGATAGATAGATAGATAGATATTACATAGTCACATATTTCACATAAAGTGCTTAACTGGATTTATCCCCCGTAGGACATCATCTTCATCACAGAAGCCATAGATGGCCAAATAAAAAGCCCAAGGCCAGGTGTTGGCCAAGAGGTGTCCCAGAGTCCACTGAAACCAATACAGGGTATCGCCACTGCTCATGATTGTCCACTGGAACTCGATGGTAAAGCCTTATTGAAGACACCACACATTGTGGCCATGGGGAAATCTAGTTGGTACTGACCAGGCAGCTTCCTTCTTACTATCTAGCTCCTGTAGTACTATGGGGGTGGTGATGGTTATTCAGGACACTGAGGAAGAGTCTCACACAGCTATGAACTTTGGGAGCTACAATAATAAGCAGTGTGGCAAGATATGCTCTCGTGTAATAGGGTGAAAATGTTATGGGGGTAACCAGTCACTTTCTGACTGGATTTAAGGTTCATTACAGAGAATGAAACACATGTCTGGTACCATACATCTAGCAAAGAACCCATGGGTAAGGTTGCTTGGCCTTAAGGTGGATGTACTGAATATTACATCATTGTCTGTGAAACCCATATGGCAGAAGGAGAGAAGTGATGGAAGCAAGCTATCCCCTGATCTCCACACATGTGCTGTGGTCCCCATTTCCAGTAAAGAAGTAAAATTAAAAAACCCAGATAGCAAAGGTTTAAAATGGCAGTTCAAAAACTCCACTGGAAATGCCCCAGGGCCTTTAGGTTTCTAATCTATAGTTGGCTCCATACAATCTAAGGGCCCCCCCTCCCAATCCCTAGGGTGAACACTTCATGTGCCTGGTCCAGGATGGCTCAGTCTCCAACTACATAATGGAAGAAGGGACAGAGGAGAGGTCATGCTCTATCTGGGAAGCAGTTCTCTGAGGAAGGACCTGACATGCACCTATACACAGCACTTCTACGTGTGTATCAATAATCAGATCTCAAGCACCTAGGCCATACTTCCCACAGAAAAAGCTGAGATAGGCTGACCTCATCAAAGCAATGTTAAGAAAAAGATTGTGAGGTGTATTAAATTATAGGATGGAAACCAGAGGCCAAAAGGAGCCCCTTTAACTGATGGTTTTAGTCTAAACCAACCGAGGGAAAAGGTTCTGAGCCACACTTTCCTTTCCTGTGTGCGGATTAGCTATCTGGTCTTGGCCTCTACCACACTGAACTTGCAAAACCAACCAACCAGAGCCAAGAACTTCACACTGTCACCACACCCACTTATCTGTGTCAGCTCAGTTTTTATATAAGCCGTTTTTCCCAAACTTCCATGATAAACTCTTCCAGCTTATTACATTCAGCAAGTGTTTTGATCAGTTGCTGCCTAGTTGCACGGCTTGTGGCTTAGAGAATTTGTCTCAGGGCCAGCCTTTTATTTCTGTCTAGCAGCTGTGATAACTCACTAAAACTCTCCCAACCCTACTCCAGCTCCTATCCCAACCCCAAGGTCTCCTGGTTAACAGGTTGATGTTGACAGTAGCAAAGTGTCCACCAAATATGTTCTTACTCTTGTATCCTAGCTTTCCTTCTATTGCCATGACACCATACATGACCAAACGTGACTCAGAGAGGAAAGAGTTTATCTGGCTCTCATGTCCTGATCACATCGCTGAGGGAACAGAAGGCAGGAACTAAGTACAGGAATCTGGAGGCAGGAACTGAAACAGAGACTGTAGAGGAGTGCTGGCTGGCTCCAGTGGTTTTCTCAGCTTGTTTTCTTATGCAAACCAGGACCAATCTGCCCTGAGGTGGCACTGCAAGGGTCAGGTGGGCCTTCCACATCAATTATCAATTAAGAAAACGTACCACAGACTTGCCTACAGGCCAATCAAACAGAAGCATTCCTCAACTGAGCTTCCCTCTTCCTAAGTGACTCTAGCTTTTGTCAGGTTGACAAAAACTTAGCGGCACATCATGGAAGAGGAGGAAGATATATATTCCTTCATCCTTAGAAAAGGCAGACTATTTAAATAGATGTGAGTTACAGTATATTTGTAGAAACAGTAGGGAATCTGGACAACAATAAGAACAGGGTCACATGGTGGGTGAAAGATCTGGAAGGGTAGATGTTGGCGCAATGTGAGTTTGGATACTCTATATCCTGCAAGGTAATCTTACTACTATTCAAGGCTCCACAGAGGAAACAGGTACATTCTTAACATGAATGAAATGAGTTTCATTTCAAATGAAAGGGATCATTTTAAAATTGGGCAGTACTGAGAGAAACAACACAGAACCGTGAAACATCCTGAGCCAGCAACTGCAGAGAGCCACCATCCCTGGACAGTAGATTTGGTGCCATGATTTACCAGGCCCACTGCACAAAGGGAAATGTGGCCTCTCTGTAAAGAAACTAGAGAGGATTCAAGAGAGAGTAGGAGGCAGCGCACTAAGCTCAGAGCCTTTCTGAGCAGTGGGTGCAGGGAAGGGAGGCACAGACCTTTATGCAGGTTGAACACTGATGGACCTGGCCTGGCCTGGTAAAGAAGAAACTATGGGAAAGTAGCTCTAAGCTACCCCATCTCTTTCTGCCTCCCATAGCCTGCAATGGAGTAGCATAGTCTAGGAGCCTGGCTAAGGCTCTGCATAATGGACAGCTGTGGGTGGGAATGTGGATTTGAATTTGGGAAGGCAAATTGAGTATGTGGCTCATCTATGGCCAGCCATTAGAGGTTTGTAAACACAATGGCATGTCC
>NW_021625151.1:0-3305 GCF_004785775.1 Grammomys surdaster
CAAAGTAGCAGAACCTGACGGCCGTTACAAAAGAAACGGCCGTTACAAAGTGGCGCCCAACGTGGGGCAGCAAGAACCAAGAACCCAGTGAGGGACGTTACTGGAAGGAGGATCGACTGAAAATTCAGAGGTGAAACAGAGGTGATTGCCGCAGGAAACTGCCGTGTGGAGACCAGTAAGTCATAGTAATAATGGGGCAAGAAATAAGTCAGCCTGAACTCAACTCTCTGTTTTTGTTCTGTTGCTTGCTGTTTACGTGTATCAATTGTCTGCTTTTGTTTCGCTGTTTAAATGTTGCTTTTCATGTCCAAAAGAAAAAGAAACACATAGAATCCAAAATAGGACCAAAGGTTGAAGTAATCAATTTGTCAGAGCCAGATTGTGCTGACCTAGAGGAAGAGGCAGCCAAATATTTTGATCCTGAATGGCCTTCTTCCCGAAGGCCCCCTCCCTGTGCTCCTCCACCTCCAGATGCTCCTGCTATGGAGATGGTGGTTGAAGATCACAGAAAGGAGTTGCAGGACAAAATTTCTTTTCTTAAACAACAAATTTCTCTCCTTAAACAACAAATAGAGTTAGAGGAAGAGTATCAGGACTTAATTAGTCAGATACAAAAACTAAAGACAGGGAAGAGGTCTCGAGCGGACAAAGAAAATTCCTCAGGTCCTCGAGTTCCTCAACCTGGAGTCCAAAGACAGCCCCTGTCCTCTGGTTTTAGTTCAGCCAGAGATCAGCCAGAGGAGAGAGAGGTTAAGGTTTTCCCTGTATCAGAGACTAGAGATGCTCAAGGAGTTGCGTGGAGACATCACACAGGGTTTAACTTTCCAATTATTAAAGAATTAAAAAATTCAGTGTCACAATATGGTGCCACTGCTCCCTTTACTCTTGCAATCTTAGAATCTGTTGCAGAGGAGTGGCTGACTCCTGGTGATTGGGATACTCTAGTGAGAGCAGTTCTTAGTGGTGGTGACTATCTTATTTGGAAATCAGAGTATCATGAGAATTGTAAAGAGACAGCTAAGAGAAACATTCAGGCAGGTAATGGTTGGTCCTTTGATGCCTTAGTAGGAGAAGGGCAATTTGCTTCTAGTGATAACCAGATGCAATATGACCCAGGCTTATTCGCTCAAATTCAAAATGCGGCCATGAAGGCTTGGCGCAAACTCCCGGTAAAGGGAGACCCTGGTGCATCTTTGACCTCAGTCAGACAAGGGCCTGATGAACGATTTTCTGATTTTGTTCATCGATTAATGACAACAGCAGGGAGGATTTTTGGTAATGTAGAGGCAGGTATAGATTATGTGAAACAACTTGCATATGAAAATGCCAATTCTGCCTGCCAAGCAGCCATTAGACCCTACAGGAAAAAGACAGATCTTACTGGGTATATCAGACTCTGTTCTGACATAGGGCCCTCCTACCAACAGGGCTTAGCTATGGCAGCCGCCATGCAAGGACAATCAGTAAGAGACTTTTTGGCAAGTAGAGACAAAAAGGCCTGTTTTAAATGTGGCAAGCCTGGACACTTTTCAAAATATTGCAAAGCAGAAAATGAGTTAACCCAGAGACAGCCCAGAAAACAGCCTGGGCTATGCCCACGTTGCAAACGTGGAAGGCATTGGGCTAGTGAATGTAGGTCCAAGACAGATGCACAAGGAAACACCCTTTCCTATAATCAGGGAAACGGGAACAGGGGCCAGCCCCAGGCCCCGAACCAATACAAGCCAAAGCAGGCTTAAGGGGCAGACAGTTTCATACCAACAAACAACAACCCCTTTCAGAACTTAGTCGAGCAACACCAGGAAGTGCAGGACTGGACCTCAGTTCTGCCACCCACACAGTATTAACCCCAGAAATCGGACCTCAGGCCTTACCCACTGGAGTGTTTGGACCACTCTATCCAAATGTGTTTGGCCTGATAGTGGGAAGAAGCAGTGCTACTATGGAGGGACTACAAATTTTTCCTGGAGTTATAGACAATGATTATCAAGGTGAGATTAAGGTAATGGCCAAGGCAATACAGAATATAGTCACTATTCCTACAGGAAGGAGGATAGCTCAACTATTGTTACTTCCATTGATTCCTACTAATCATAAATCTTTGGATTCTGAAGGAAAATCTGCTACAGATAGATTCTGGCATCCTAATACTAAAAAGAATTTTGCAACAGTCCTCTAGAAAGACCCATTAACTGGAACCTGGAATGGGCCAGATCCAGTGCTTATCTGGGGAAGAGGATCTGTCTGCATATATTCCCAAACGGCAGATGCCGCACGATGGCTGCCAGAGAGACTGATCAAACAAATAGACAATAATAACAAATCCAGAGAGGAGAAACCCCCTGAGAAGCGTATTTTTCCTTTACAGGAAACATGAAGATGCTTCACTGGAGCGAATCAACCAGTATACCTGACTTGGGAACTTCTCAGTGCGGAAGAAGACATTACCACCCGCACCTCCAGGGTGGCTCTTCTCAGTGCGGAAGAAGACATCACCACCCGCACCTCCAGGGTGGCTCTTCTCAGTGCAGAAGAAGACATCACCACCCACGCCTCCAGGGTGGCTCTATTAGACTCTTGGTTCCCTGATTTATGATTTAGTGGTACATTGTTTAAACCCAAGAGATAATCCATTACCATAGTTACTATAGTTGTGTTTTAGGTTTGAGATTGATTGGGACAGAAATAGGGATTTTCTTACTTGTTTTGTTAAGATCAAAGCTATGATCAGTTCTGTACTTATATAGATTAGATTTATAAAATAGTGTTATAGAATAGAAGAGGCTTATACTTTTTACTCCTCCAACAGAAGAAGTTATGTACTACCCTTAAAAAGAGTGTTGTATTTGCGCTAACCATTCAGACATTGCTAAGTCTCTTGTCTCTCGAGTTCATGCTGCTCAACAAACTGATGGCTTTTGTACTACAACAGATAGACGTTACACAAATGAAACCCATACAGGTCCATTATTACAGGCTGGAAGTAGGGGACTAAAACCTCTGTCATCAAGACTGACGAGGATTAACCCTTAACTTACGCGCTAAGCCGGATAGTCAATGACGGGTAAGAGAACACCTCAAGACCCTTGCCCCTAACTGGGAGGCCTCACCATCCTAAGACAGGAGCTCAACCAATGACTGTTGAGTATCCAGAGACGGGAAAGGGAGGCTGGGGTCCTTTGTTCCAACCTAAGGCAGACACGGTTTCCGTAAGTTTTCCCAGCCTTCCCTTTTGAAAACAAATTTAAAAAGGGGGACCTGTTGGGAGCCGACTCTTAGCCGAAAGTGGCTATCATCTTTACAGC
>NW_021625152.1:0-3071 GCF_004785775.1 Grammomys surdaster
CATCTCCACCCAACCTAAAAGGGGGGACTTCTGCCCCTAGACCAAGCAGAGAGGGGCCACCCAGAACCCCCTCTGACAGGCAACCTGAACTATTGCTTAGGCTGCGAGGCTAAGCACTGCAAGGGAATATAAATAAAAGATAAAAATATCTCTCTGGGTTCCCTGAGGGACAAGCCTGACTGCATAGGGGTTGATGTCAAAAGTATCCCCTCTCCAGGAAAAAGACATCGGGATGGGTATGGACCTCATGCCTTACTGGACAACGACAGGGGGACCGGAGTCATTACAAGGTCCCCTTCAAGTACTAGAGGTCAGGCCTCTATCCCCGCCTTCGCAAGATTAGATTTGCCACAGCCCTTCTATACTTAGAGAAGGGAGGAGATGTCAGGGGCAGCCCTGCTTACCCACTGAAGGCCTAAAATCAGCCATAGGCCTAAAATCAGCAATAGGCCTGTCATACATGTATACTAACACCAAGTCTTGGGTCTCTGTGGATAAACACTGAAACAGATGGCTATAAGCTATTGTAAACAGGCAGTTTTGTGACAATTTACCAGCCTGAGTAGTCATGGACCTTGTAAATAGGTAGCCTTGGCAATAATACCAACTTAGATAAGGACAAGCGAGTCATAGGCAGAGTCATAGTGATCTGTCCCCTGAACCTTCACCCAGCCAATACCCTGTTCTGAAAGATATCTGTATTCCCCCTGAACACCCACGCTCCAGTGTCATCCCCTTCCCCACGTCCTGCCTTTTTGTGTTTATAACCCCTGTGTGAATGAGTATAAATTACAATTTGAAAAAAATAAATAAATTATATATATAAAAAATAAATGTGCTTTCACTTATGTAATCTCATAAAGCCCTCATGAGATGTCTTCTGTAATTAGCTCCATTTATGGGTGATGAAGCTGAGGAAAATGGCTATAAGTTGCTCTCCTTCTGGAGAGCACAAATTGATAACAAGGCCCTATTGCTAAAGGCAACATCCACATGATTGATTGAGCCCAGAGAGGTTGAGTTGGTGCCTACCTACTTCACCCTACTGACTAGTATTCATGGTACCAGAAAGTACTCTGAATGCTCTCAAAACAGAAATTCAAACACCAACTCAACTACACACCCTTCCATCTACAGTGGTATCTGTCCTGCCTGCATGCTATACCAACAAAATTGTGTCACATAGTTTGAAATAACCACCCAAAATCTGGTTTGACTTAAGGTCCACTCCACAAGATAGAAGCCATACCTGATGCAACTTGGGGGACGAAGTACCTGACACTAAATAGCCCAGAGACCTAGAGAAAAACCAAATACTATGGTTCTGCTAAAGAAATGTAGCAATAAAATGACTCCTAATGATAATCTGCTATACTCAGATCAGTATCTTGCTTACCCATCATCAGAGAAGCTTCCTTCCGCAGCAGATGGGAACAAATACAGAGACCCAGAGCAGACATACCGAGAAGGAGAAACTTTAGAACACTCAGTCCTAAATAGGATATCTCCATCAAATCTCTCCCCTCAAGGCTCTAGAAACCCTACAGAAGAGCAGATGGAAAGAGTCTAAGAGCCACAGGGGATGGAGGACACCAAGGAAACAAGACCTGAGAAAAACAGAAGGACCAGTGCACACATGAACTCACAGAGACTGAGACAGTATGCACAGGGCCTGCACAGATATGTATCAGATGGGACCTTGGAGCTGAAAACAAGTGGAAACATGCCCTGATCCATAATCCAGAAGCTATCTCCAGCTGACAATCACTTACAAATGAAAATTTAGCTTTCTTTAAAAGCACTGAGGAATTAGACTTAAGGGTAGGCCACATGCACAGCAGTAGATAACCAACAGAAAACTAACTCACTGGCATCTTTAGAGATTCCTTGTGTCATAGTGCCATGTTTGGGACCTTTTCTTTATAAATTTCTCATTTTTATATTTATTTTCCCTACAAGACCTTTGCACACATGACTTCCAGTTTTGCCTCTTTATGGAATTCCTGAGAGTGCATAAGAGTGGGTCTGTGTGCCAGTCTGTTTCTTGTGTCTTTCACAGTCCATTGGGCCTACTTATACTCTCCTCAAAGCATCACGTGTCCTCCACGAGTCTTGCCTCACCATATGTCTGGCCTCAGCATGTGTGTCTGTCTCATCTGACACCACTCTGCCAAACAGCCAGAGTCCTCGGAAGCAGCAAGAAACCACAGTACATCGTCAGAAGTTTTTTGGTGCATTTCTCTCTATGGAGTCCCCAAAAATATGACTCAACTACACAGTGTAAGGCAGACCAATCCATGTGTGTCGTTAGCAAAGAATCCTTCATCATGTGTCCTCTCACATGCTACCTTTAGCAGAACATCCTTTCTCCTGTGTCTGCTACAACTAAACATTCCTTCATGAGTCTGCCTTAGCCTATTCACCTGTGTCCACTTCAGGAAAACATTCCTTCACGTGTTTGCCCAGCAAACACCATCCAACACAACTGACTTTCCAAAGAACCCTTAAGTTTCCACTTCAGGGAGTAGATCCAGATGGAAGTGAGGGAGGAGAAACAGGGAGGAGTGGAGGGAGGGGAAACTGTGGTCAGGATATAGTAAAGAAACTATAGTCAGGGTATGTGGGAAACTATATAGTCAAGTGAGAAAAACTCTACTTTGAATAAAAGAAAAGTAAAAGAAGCTAAGGCAGGAAGTAGTTTAAAAATTGCTTGCACCATTAAAGTATTAAATATTTACAACTGAAACAGAATCAGAACCTTGAGTCATATTTTTTAATTAACAATATATTGACGGAGCATAGAGCAGGTCCCAGGCAGCAGCTCTGTACCCAACCTCAGAAAACCGAGAGAAAGAGGGCCTCCCAGGAGCTCTAACTCAGGCAGCATCCAAGGTAAAAATGAATCACCCGTGATGTCTGCTGTTAGAAGTTCTAATCCAGAAGCTGGCCTCCGAAATTATACTACTCAGACCTTTGAAGGACCACTGACAAGAACATCAAACAGCTAGAGATTGACATCAATAATCTGAAGAAATCCCTCGTTTCACTGTCTGAAGAGACCTCCTAAAATC
>NW_021625153.1:0-1169 GCF_004785775.1 Grammomys surdaster
TTAGCTTAGCGTCCTAAACTAATCTTTGGCAACAGAAATCAGGCACTGCTTATAATAATCGGGCCGTCGCGCGATTAAATAAGGGCCTCGACTGGGCTAAATCACCACAAGTTAGCCAGTCAGGAGATAGCTTGGCTGGTACCAGCTTTTTGTGGAGCTGCAAGAGCTGAGGAGGGGTTACGAGCTATTCCGAGAGGGGAAATCACTCAATCGGTTCAAGGTCCTAGTTAAATAGCAGTTGTGGTTCGGCTAGAGGCCAGACACACGTGCTGGGGCAAAAACCAGCCCTGTGTCCAGGAAGCGGTGGCCAGACGCAAACCCGGAGTCCAGGGCCCCTCACACGAACCAGAAGGTCCCTATGGATTAAAAGCCGGTGTGTGCATGAAATTGTGCAGTCCGGTACCTGGAAGGTGGAACGGAACCGGGGACCTGTGTGTCTGTCTGGGTATCTAGGCCACACGGCAGAGCACCGACTGGGGGAGGGGTGGGCCGAAACGGCACAGCTCACGTGGTAGAAGTTCGGCGAGTCTCAGCAGACACGGTGAAAACGGCCGGTTGCGCAGGGGTGTAGCAGTCATGGGCTAGTGGAGCTGAGGCTGAAACAGCGGTATGGCTGCAGTGGCGGGAATGGCGGACCATGTGGGCCTCGGAGCAGCAGCAGATGAAGTCTGAGTGGTCATTGTGTCCATCTTGTACGGTCGCAGCAGCTGAGGTCCCCGAAGTCTTCGTATCCGAGTCACGGCACCAATGTTAGGATTCGAGCGCAGTTTGGACAGACAACACCAAAGCCGATCCGATCCGGTTCCAAGGGAAGGGGTTTATTTGGGGAAGGGAGTGGGAGAGAGGAACGGGAAGATGGCGAGTGAAGAGAAGAGGAAGAGAGAGAGGGAAGTAGAGAGGAGTAGAGGCTGGCCATGACCACGTGGAGAGAGGGAGAAGAGAAGGGGAGAGGGGAGAGGATAACCTGCAGGTGCTCAGGGTTGAGGAGCAAGAGAGAGTGGAGGGGCCAAGCAGCCCCTTTTATAGTGGGCAGGGTTACCTGCCTGTTGCCAGGTAACTGTGGGGTGGAGCGTATCTGGCTGTTGCCAGGTGACTGTGGGGGTGGAGTTTAACAGATTGCTAACATTCCCACGTTTTGGTTTAATTAAAAAGAAAAATTAGAAAGAGGT
>NW_021625154.1:0-2295 GCF_004785775.1 Grammomys surdaster
ACATTCCCACGTTTTGGTTTAATTAAAAAGAAAAATTAGAAAGAGGTGATGACGAAGCAGGAATAGGGTCGTTGTGAAATCTGGCTACTTCCTGCTGGCATTGGGGGCGACGTGTCTCTAGGGGGAACCTAGAAGAATGGATATGGGGGATGTTTGTCCCGTCTTAGAAGAGCTGGCTGTTTTCTGATGTCCAGGGTCAGGTCCAGTAGAAGCAGCTGTGTGTGTGTGTGTGTGTGTGTGTGTGTGTGTGTGTGTGTGGCAGGAGATGGAGCATCTGAAGGTTGCTTCTCTGGAGCTGTACTGGATGCACCTGGACTTGACAAGATGTAGGAAATAAGATTAAGAACACTTGGAGAAAGAATTTTTTTAAGATGGACATTTGAAACCCAGAGGGATACCACCCTTTATTATAGGTAGTAAGTAGGAATTTTAGGCAGATGTACTTATCTGGATGGTATCCATGAGAGGTAGACATGAGTGGATTTCCTGTAGCTTATAAGTTTACAAAAGAGATAACAGCATGAGTTAACAACACAAGTAGTCTTTCAACTGAGTTTAGGTAATGAGGTAACAGATAATGTCTTTGAAAACTTAGCTGTCAATGTAGTCAGAAGTATGGTAAAGAGTAAACAATCTACCAGTTATATATTATTTTTAAAAAAATGACAGAATCCACTAGCCAACAGTTCCCATGGTTTCCATAGTCTCTTGGGTGAAGTCAGTATTGCTTCCAAGCGTAGAAGCCGCAGGGCTTTTTTCTGTGGAATGGGTACGCATGATATGAGAAATGACTTACCTTTATTTAGCCAAGTCATTTGACTCATGGCGTCCCATTGTGTTTGTCCACATACAATCTAGGCTGTATGTTCTAGGATTCCGGTGTCCAGGTCTTCTGAAACCATCTTGGGCTAACTGTTAGAGGCTTTGGGCATTCTGTCAGCCATAAACTTAAAATATATAATTAGCAGACTTCTGACAAGATTGAGAGCCATAAGGATTGGTTGTAACTGAATAGAATAGCAGTAGTAAAAATCTATCAAGACAGAGCCTTTCTTATCCTGTCTAAGTAAGTTTGGCAGGTTGTATAGGTAGAGAAAAGCACATTTTTGTATTAGCAAAGAAGCATTTTTGTTAAGAAAGCTGGATGGTAGGGCTGTCACAGGTTGGAGCTGTGAGTCACGGTTGCTGCAGGCAGGTCAGGTCTGTGGGGCCGGCAGCATAGCTGTAGGGCGGGTCTTCCTGCTGGCAGCCGGAAGTCGCTGCTCAGTGACTCTGGTGGCTGCATTTAGGAAAAGTAAGCATGTCCCGTATCACCACAACCTTAGTTGTTTTTGTAGCGGCGCCAGGCGGCAGGATGTAAGGGGAAAACCAAGAGCAGAGCTAAGAACCATAGAGGGAAGGGACCAGGCGAACCGGCTGACCGATCGCAGAGGAGGCGAGGGGAGCTAGCTAGGCCCTGGACCTGCTAGCTTTCCAGGCAAGGCACTGGAACCTCAGTTCCAGTCGACCCGCAAATGACGAAGGAGGAGGAAAGGGAAAAGGGCGCGAAAGACTGGCCCTTGGAAGAGACACCTGGGGACTATGGTTGGAGCTGGTGCTCCTGAGACAGAGAGAACAGTCTGTCCAGGCCTGGCCTGGGGTACTCAGCGGCGAGAAACTGTCTCGAGAGGAAAAGGGGAAGTGTCTCATCTAAGGGGAGCCGTCCTAGAGAGGTTCAGGGAAGGACAGGGTTCACTCTAGCTCAAGGAATCTTTCCTGGGTCCATGTGGAGGTTTACTCTGGTCAGTGGGGGATGGTGAAGCTTACCAGTTCTAGGCTAGTGTGTGTGGAAGCTGCAGACATCCACTAGAGTCACAGTAATTCCCCCATTTTGGTTTAATTAAAAAGAAAAATTAGAAAGAGGTGTGGGGCAGAACCTTGGGTGGGGAGCAACTGGAGTACATAGAAGGGGAGTAATGGAGGTAAATAAATGCATGGATATAGGGGATTTCCTTCCATTTACCGGACTGCTGGCACTATGTATTAAGACTCCATAAAATAATGGGGTCTAGGGTGCCATTACGTGGCCACGTGGTCATCCCATTGTCTAAAGGGTACCCAATCCAGACTTTATTGTAAAGACGTATTAATTTGGAAGGCCTCAACTCAGGCGTTAATTGTAAAGATTTGAGGTTTTTCAGTAGACAGCCCAGTGGGGTGTCCACCGGTATGGACGAAGACGATGAACCCATTGAGTGAGTTACCAAATTTAGCTTAGCGTCCTAAACTAATCTTTGGCAACAGAAATCAGGCACT
>NW_021625155.1:0-5255 GCF_004785775.1 Grammomys surdaster
GAGGAAGTCCTTGGTTCCAAAAAGGTTTATTGACATGACGGATAATAGATGGATCTAGGCGTATCCCCCAAAAACTCAGGGCCGTCCCGAGTTATATAGGGAGGGAGAAAGGGGGAGGATTAGGGGAGGATCTAGGGGGAGGAATGTTTAATTTGCTCTGCCCTCTGGCCTTCATTAGTATGTAAATCTCTAAGGCCTGAGGCCTATCGCCTGGGTGACTCTATGGAGATCTGACTGTTTTTCAGGATCTTAGGTGATGGGAGGGACCTAACTCCTGCCGGTTCTCATGAGGAATTCCACAGAGAATCTCGGGGTTCTAAGTACCTGCTCAACCATGACCCAGGATACCCTTATGCAGTCCCACATCTCCTCCCTTTACTTTTTTTAAAAAAGGGGGGTCACTGTGAAAATTTTGGATGAGGAAGTCAAAAGAAAGCACTACGTAGGCCAGAGGTATTAGCATAATTATGTCACAGGGTAAAGGGGAGCAGGGTGGGGGGTAGGGAAGGTAAGGGATCATTGAATCAATTGAATTTATGTGTTACAGTTTGAGGGTAGTAATATCTGACTAATCTAGATAGACATTACGTTTTCCTCACTAACATGTAACTTTAGTTATTTGACTTTGTCAAAAGAGTTCATTTGTAACTGGAAGGTCTGAATCTGTCCACAGGACTCAGCATCTCTGGATCTTGGCATGTGTCTCTGGATCTCAGCGTGTCTCTGGAATCTGTAGTCAGGCGGTGTGGCTGTAAGAAGACAGTATGGCATCCTAGGCAGGTTCCAGGAGGCTCTATAAGTCTCTGTTGGACTTGTGGGAGCACCTGTAGAAAAATCACAACAGAGAAGCGGCACCCCAGCAGGGGGATGTCTGTAAAGGGGTAGCAAGCATTAGGCTACTTGGGATCAGGTACGTCATGGTGTGTCGTTGAGATCCTAGAAAGCAAAGGTGTTTGGAGAAATTTTAGTTTTAGAAGTCACCTTTGAGTCTGTTTTAGCTGGCTGTGGAAGAAAATCATATTAATTATGTAGGCAGCAACAGTTTGTCTGTAAAAGGAAACTATTTGTTAATTAAGAGCTGAAAGATGTTGATCAGCTTCTTGATTTAACCTGTGGAAGTAAATTTAGATGACTTTCATATCTTGAAGAAATTTTAAAAGTTGAAAAAAAATTGTTGAGAATATATCATGAGTGAAAAGGAGACATTTAAACAAAAGCAAAAAATTTTGGGTTGAAAAGCACAAACACTGTTGTTCTAGGCATTCCTGTTAGGGGAAAAGGCATTAATGGTAGATTTAGAAGTAGTGGAGGAAAGGCCTGTTTTGCCATGTGGTGGTTTGGGTTACCACCTGGATGTTCTAGCAGAGAGGCCAAGGAATTCCCCCTGTTGTTTTTCTTAGAGAAAAGAAAGGCTAACTTTGAAGAAAAGTTTAAAGCGAAAAACATAGAAGTTTGGTAACAGAGTCAGAAGGAGTGAAAGGCTGTGTTTGACTGAGCTACGGCAGAGAGACACCTAGAGGTTGAGAAAGAAATTGTAAGTTAGACAAAGGCAAAGGGGCGCAGATGGAGTCTCAGACTCTCTGCTAACAGGCAAACCAGCTGGGTGATGGCTGGCCGCAAATGACTTAGAAGGGGACTAGTGGGGAAGGGACAAACAGAGAGCCAGCTCTGTTTTACAGGCAAGTCAGCTGGGGTATAACCAGCCGGCCGCAAATGGCAGGGAGTGGAGGAATTTTAGCGCGAAAAGTTAACCCCTGGGGGAGGGGCAAACCACTTGGCAGGCAGAGCGCGGGAGATTTCTTGGGGGGAGGGGTAAAGAATGGCGATTAAGGGGTCTCCGCCATTTTGTAGTGAACACGTGGAGAAGAGGGAGAGAGATCTAGTCTTTTGAGTCAGGCAGGAGCTAGTGGTAGCTAAGATTTAGAGAAAACGTTGGCCCGAAACACGTGGAGAGAGAAAGAGGGAGAAAGGATATAGAGAGCCATCTAGTCTTAGGGACTAGGCTGGAGTTACTCACGGTTCCATGGAGAGGGTCTTGGCGGATGCCAGCGGGGGATACTCTTGGAGGTGGCTTTGTCCGGATCCTCTCCCACCTGTAGGGAACGATGTAGGCCCATGCGTGGGCACGCGCGGGTGTGAATCTCTGTTGTGTTGTGTGTCCGTGTGTCTGCCGTGACACGGGATCTTGGCTGAGTTTATTCCCTGCGACACCAGGCGAGCGAGGCGGGGCCCCGCCCAGCATGGGGAATTTTCACTCAGGTTTCACGGGGATGCAGAGCTCTTGGGGCACGTGGGCTCACGTCGGACAACCCACTGCCGAGAAAATGAAAGGGGTTGGGGATCCCCTGTGCTCTGGGGCAGCCAGTGACCGATTGGTCTCAAGCCCTTGGCTCGGAGGGCTGAGACGGGGGGCATGTGGGCTCACGTCGGACAGCCCACAGCCGAGAAGAGGGATAGGGGAAGAAGAAAGAGGCCCTAGCAGCACCCGTGGGAGAGACTGTACTTGCTTAGCAGACTCGGCGGCCTGGCCAGCTTGTTTGGAGATGTGGGTCCTCGTTGCTGGAACGCAGAGATCTTCTAAGTGAGAGATTAAGCAGCTGTAGCTTTAGTCAGCATGGGAGAAGCGCAGAATCTTCACTGAGTCGATTTCTCACAGCACTGGACAAGGCGGCGGGAAGCTCGGCTGCGTTCTGTAGCAGACTGGGGTGGCCCAGTCCTTGAAGTCCATGGGTGTCTGTGCTCCACGTTGGATGCGCCAAATGTGGGGAAAATTAAAAAAGGCCGCCACAGCGGCGCAAGCCCGCCGCCGTGGCGGGTCCCCACATCAGGGAGGGAGATCCTACGGTTCCAGCGGCCTGAGGGCCTTGGCGGCGGCAGGCCCCAGTAACATGAGGAAGTCCTTGGTTCCAAAAAGGTTTATTGACATGACGGATAATAGATGGATCTAGGCGTATCCCCCAAAAACTCAGGGCCGTCCCGAGTTATATAGGGAGGGAGAAAGGGGGAGGATTAGGGGAGGATCTAGGGGGAGGAATGTTTAATTTGCTCTGCCCTCTGGCCTTCATTAGTATGTAAATCTCTAAGGCCTGAGGCCTATCGCCTGGGTGACTCTATGGAGATCTGACTGTTTTTCAGGATCTTAGGTGATGGGAGGGACCTAACTCCTGCCGGTTCTCATGAGGAATTCCACAGAGAATCTCGGGGTTCTAAGTACCTGCTCAACCATGACCCAGGATACCCTTATGCAGTCCCACATCTCCTCCCTTTACTTTTTTTAAAAAAGGGGGGTCACTGTGAAAATTTTGGATGAGGAAGTCAAAAGAAAGCACTACGTAGGCCAGAGGTATTAGCATAATTATGTCACAGGGTAAAGGGGAGCAGGGTGGGGGGTAGGGAAGGTAAGGGATCATTGAATCAATTGAATTTATGTGTTACAGTTTGAGGGTAGTAATATCTGACTAATCTAGATAGACATTACGTTTTCCTCACTAACATGTAACTTTAGTTATTTGACTTTGTCAAAAGAGTTCATTTGTAACTGGAAGGTCTGAATCTGTCCACAGGACTCAGCATCTCTGGATCTTGGCATGTGTCTCTGGATCTCAGCGTGTCTCTGGAATCTGTAGTCAGGCGGTGTGGCTGTAAGAAGACAGTATGGCATCCTAGGCAGGTTCCAGGAGGCTCTATAAGTCTCTGTTGGACTTGTGGGAGCACCTGTAGAAAAATCACAACAGAGAAGCGGCACCCCAGCAGGGGGATGTCTGTAAAGGGGTAGCAAGCATTAGGCTACTTGGGATCAGGTACGTCATGGTGTGTCGTTGAGATCCTAGAAAGCAAAGGTGTTTGGAGAAATTTTAGTTTTAGAAGTCACCTTTGAGTCTGTTTTAGCTGGCTGTGGAAGAAAATCATATTAATTATGTAGGCAGCAACAGTTTGTCTGTAAAAGGAAACTATTTGTTAATTAAGAGCTGAAAGATGTTGATCAGCTTCTTGATTTAACCTGTGGAAGTAAATTTAGATGACTTTCATATCTTGAAGAAATTTTAAAAGTTGAAAAAAAATTGTTGAGAATATATCATGAGTGAAAAGGAGACATTTAAACAAAAGCAAAAAATTTTGGGTTGAAAAGCACAAACACTGTTGTTCTAGGCATTCCTGTTAGGGGAAAAGGCATTAATGGTAGATTTAGAAGTAGTGGAGGAAAGGCCTGTTTTGCCATGTGGTGGTTTGGGTTACCACCTGGATGTTCTAGCAGAGAGGCCAAGGAATTCCCCCTGTTGTTTTTCTTAGAGAAAAGAAAGGCTAACTTTGAAGAAAAGTTTAAAGCGAAAAACATAGAAGTTTGGTAACAGAGTCAGAAGGAGTGAAAGGCTGTGTTTGACTGAGCTACGGCAGAGAGACACCTAGAGGTTGAGAAAGAAATTGTAAGTTAGACAAAGGCAAAGGGGCGCAGATGGAGTCTCAGACTCTCTGCTAACAGGCAAACCAGCTGGGTGATGGCTGGCCGCAAATGACTTAGAAGGGGACTAGTGGGGAAGGGACAAACAGAGAGCCAGCTCTGTTTTACAGGCAAGTCAGCTGGGGTATAACCAGCCGGCCGCAAATGGCAGGGAGTGGAGGAATTTTAGCGCGAAAAGTTAACCCCTGGGGGAGGGGCAAACCACTTGGCAGGCAGAGCGCGGGAGATTTCTTGGGGGGAGGGGTAAAGAATGGCGATTAAGGGGTCTCCGCCATTTTGTAGTGAACACGTGGAGAAGAGGGAGAGAGATCTAGTCTTTTGAGTCAGGCAGGAGCTAGTGGTAGCTAAGATTTAGAGAAAACGTTGGCCCGAAACACGTGGAGAGAGAAAGAGGGAGAAAGGATATAGAGAGCCATCTAGTCTTAGGGACTAGGCTGGAGTTACTCACGGTTCCATGGAGAGGGTCTTGGCGGATGCCAGCGGGGGATACTCTTGGAGGTGGCTTTGTCCGGATCCTCTCCCACCTGTAGGGAACGATGTAGGCCCATGCGTGGGCACGCGCGGGTGTGAATCTCTGTTGTGTTGTGTGTCCGTGTGTCTGCCGTGACACGGGATCTTGGCTGAGTTTATTCCCTGCGACACCAGGCGAGCGAGGCGGGGCCCCGCCCAGCATGGGGAATTTTCACTCAGGTTTCACGGGGATGCAGAGCTCTTGGGGCACGTGGGCTCACGTCGGACAACCCACTGCCGAGAAAATGAAAGGGGTTGGGGATCCCCTGTGCTCTGGGGCAGCCAG
>NW_021625156.1:0-2859 GCF_004785775.1 Grammomys surdaster
ATCAACTAACCAGACCCTCCCAGAGCTCCCAGAGACTAAACCACCAACCAAGGAACACACATGGAGGGACCCATGGCTCCAGTCAGATATGTAGAAGAGGATGGCCTTGTCAGGCATCAATGGGAGGGGAGGCCCTTGGTCTTGTGAAGGCTAGATGCCCCAGCATAGGAGAATTCAAGGGCAGGGAGGCAGGAGTGGGTGGGTGGGGGAACACCCTTATAGAAGCAGGGGGAGGTGGGATGGGATAGGGGGTTTCAGGGGCCAAGAACTGGGAAAGAGGATAACATATGAAATCTAAATAAAGAAAATATTTAATAAAAAAAGAAGAAAGACAATTTGATGACCTCATCCTGAGGGAAAAAAGTAAAAGTATTTATTATCAAACTGGATAAATACATTTTATATATATATGGTTTGGTTTTGTCAAGATAGGGTTTCTCTGTTTAGTCCTGGCTGTCCTAGAACTCTTTCATCAAGACTGACCTTGAACTCAGAGATCTGCCTGCCCATGCTTCTGAAGTGCTGAGATTAAAGGCATCCACCACTACCCCATCACTATTACCTGGCTACATTGAGTACACTTCTATTCCTACATCTCTGTGGACAGAACTGACCTAATGCTCGGGAAGATAAAAGCCTCTGGGTATTGGAATTCTCTTCCAGTCAGCAGCATCATATGTAGCCAGTCGTAAAAGTCCTGAGACAGCTAAACTTTAGCAGTATCATCACATAGAAATGTGAATCTTGATTTCTCTATTGTGCTGTGATTTTTTTTTTTTGGCAGATTATAGGTTCTGAGGTAACAGTTGTTTTGCTCTTGGTAACATCAATATTCGACATGAGCCTGCATATCATCATTTCATGGTGATTCTGTTTCAAACAGAGAAAGAACAGAATTCTGTAGTGACAAACTATAAGATGGTGACCTTCGGAGAGGTTTTTGCCCACTTATTCTCAGGGGGACTCTTGATGGAATAGAATATACTTTTTTTTTATTTCACAAAGAAATCCATAGTAGAATTTTATGCATTTTCTATGTATGTGCCTATAGGTGGGCACAGTGCATATGTCAAGGCTAAGGACCACCTGTGGAAGTTGATTCAATCCTTTCCACTATGTGAGACCTGAAGATTGGACATAGTCTTCAAGCTTGGTAGTAGGCACCTCTTTTATTCACAGGACCATCTCATATGCACCAAGTAGTAGACTATACTTGTAAAATACTCCCCATATTCCTGGTAAATAACTGTACACCTAGGAGAAATTTATACTTTGATTATTTACTATTCTAAAACAGTATCATCATGCCAGACTCAGACTTATGGTAGATTGGCAGTTAGGTCTTATACTGATGAAACAATGGAACTAACTTCAGTTTTAGAGAAAATGAGCAGTCTGCCTAAATGTTTATACACACACACACACACAAACAGAGAGAGAGAGAGAGAGAGAGAGAGAGAGAGAGAGAGAGAGAGAGAGAGACTTGAAAACACACTTAGAAATATGCACAACATATACTAGATGCACCTGCAAATAAAACAAATAATAGAATAAATGAGTGTATAATAAACTAGAAAATTCATTCAAACAGATAAAGAAACTTCCCAAAATTCATTCAAACAGATAAAGAAACTTCCCAAACCTGGAGAAGTATACAAGAATTCAGCTTTAGTAATGTCAAAGGTCACTAGTTAGATTTAGTGTAATCAACTGTATACTAAGGCCAACCTCTCATAAGTGAAAAATAATGAGGAACTTCTCAAGTTAACAAGAGAAATCTAATGAAGTTGTCTAAATTTGCTTAACAACAGACCTTCAGAAGAAATTTTATATGTAAGGGGAGAATATATTTACTTTTCACACTGCCAAAGAAAACTGCCTTTGGAGCATTCCATGCTCACCAAAGCCTTCTTTATACATAAAGGCCCATGGTTTTGATACCACCACTGTGTTAGAACATTTAGCTTGTAATTGCAGACTCACATCTGACAGAGTACTTCACCATTTCACAAATTTTTGTGTTACAAATGATTTGTTTTCCAGTTTACCAAAAACCATTAGCATTTCTGATAGGACAGGTTTGGTAGTGCTGAACTTGCTTAGCTGCTTTTTGCCTGGCAAAGCCTTTATCTCTTCTCTTTTCTGAAGAGAACTTTACAGCTGCAGTAGCTTGGTTAGACACTAATTTTCCTCAATACTCTAAATACATGGTTACATGTATGCAGTGTGAAACTCTTTGTATGTTACTTGTACTTTATGTGTGATTTTTTTTCTTACTGTTTTCTAGATCCTTCCTTTGTTCTGATATTTGACAGTTTAAGTGTTCTTTGGGGTGCTCTTATTTGAAGAAGATTATTACCCAATTATTACATTGCATAAGCTTTGTTTATTAAATATTGTTTTCTCTTTTCAGCTGTAGATTCTCAAGTACTTTGTCTTCAAGCTTAGAAATTTTTGGTTTTGATTAATTCTGATTTTAAAAGGCTTTGAATTTTCTTGTTTTATTAATTGGATATTTTCTTTGTTGACATTTCAAATGTTAACCCTTTTCCCAGTTCTTCATCCAATCTCCCTGGGAAATCCCCTTTCCCATCCCACCTCCCCCTGCTTCTGTGAGGGTGATCCCCCACTCACTCATCCACTCCCACCTCCCGGCTCTTGAATTCCCCTACACTCGGGCATCTAGCCTTCACAGGACCAAGGGCCTCTCCTCCCATTGATGCCTGACAAGGTCATCCATCCTCTTCTACATATGTGGCTGGAGCCATGGGTCTCTCCATGTGTGTTCCTTGGTTGGTGGTTTAGACCCTGAGAGCTCTGGGAGGGTCTGGTTAGTTGATATTGTTGTTCTTCCTATGG